>NW_017618593.1:2763805-2992779 GCF_001879475.1 Ipomoea nil | reverse complement strand
ACCCCTTGTATAGACATATTTTGAGTGACAAACACTTTGATTTTATGCAAAGAAGTGCCTTAATTCCTTTGTTTATATCTTTTGATGCATAAATTGTAGAGTGCAGGCAATTGTGTATTTTTGAGGTATTTTGGATGAATTTGGAGTCAATGAGAGCCAAATATGAAGCTATGGAGATGGATGCAACACTTCAAAGGAGTCTAGGGTGGTTCTTTCAATGGTCTTGGTCATGTGGGCAAACCAAAGCAAAAGAGAAGCAAGCACCATGCAATTGCAATTTCCGACCTGCACGTCGACGTCATGGTTCTTGGACCATATCTCAAGCTAAAAACATCCAAATTACATGATTCTTGTCCCATTGCAAAGAAGACTCAAAGGGCTACAAATCATATTCAGACATCAAAGCCTAAAAAGGAAGCCACAGTGGTCAAAATCATCCTTGAAGTTGAAGTTCCGAACTTACAGATTTCACCCGAAACTGACCACTGTTTGGTAATTTGATCATATCTCGGCCTAGGATTGTCCAAATTAAGTGATTCTTGCGCCATTTGAAAGAAGATTCGAAGATCTACAACTTTCATGAAGACACCGAAACCTAATTCTGAAGAAAAAAGGGTCAAAATTAGCCTGCAAGTCGAAGTTCTGTTGCAGATCAGCACTCGACGCGTCGAGAATTACTCTCGACGCGTCGAATCCTGGCAGAATGTCGAGCAGCCCATCTCTGTTTTCTTTTGACTGCGTTATAACTCATTTTTTGGAGAAAAAAGAGAGGTGAGAACCCTAGATAGCAAGAACTCGTTTTCCTTTCATTTCCTTAGCTTAGATTAGTCTAGTATTTCATCTCTAACTCTTCTACAAAGCTTGTAATCATGGATTGGAGTGAGATTCAACCACAAAATCTTCATCTTCAATAGAGAAGCTTCTTACTCTTCTTCTTAAGCTTTTGTGCAATGTTTATGATATTTTCTTGTGCTTTGTTGTTATTTATGCTTATGAAGTGTGAGTAGTTCGTTTTTGGGCTTGGATTAGGGTGATATTGCTAACCTAGATGCTAAATAGGTGATTATTGCATAAGGGGAAGAACCCTAACCTAGGGTTCATTTGTTTGAGTTGGTTTTATGTTTAATCTTGCTAA
The DNA here is from genome assembly GCF_001879475.1 of Ipomoea nil. NCBI lineage: Eukaryota > Viridiplantae > Streptophyta > Magnoliopsida > Solanales > Convolvulaceae > Ipomoea > Ipomoea nil. The sequence goes on along the minus strand of NW_017618593.1, from coordinate 2,991,644 downwards.
TATTTGGTACGTAACTCTTATTAGCTTGCTTTTGGATAGTTTTTCTCCACAATGAAAGTTGGGGGAAGAATTTAAGCCTCTCCTTTCTCTAAACCCATTTTCTTTCTATGAAAATAGGGAAGAATTGGGGGCCTAAATGCTTATGTGCTTTAAGAGCTAGGAATTGATACACCATGAAAGTGGGGCAATCCTTGCTCTAATCCTTGTTCTTTAGCTTATGAAAATGGCTTTAAGCTAGGATTTTTATGTGCTTTGCCCTTATGTTCCCTTGGTTAATGTTCTCCCCTAATCCCTAAGTTGTTAAAGCATCTAGAAGGCAACATCCCCTAATTTGAGCCCATCTTTTATCATTGTGATTGCTTGTGTTTAAATTGCATTGTCTTAACTAGATTTTTAGCCCTTAATTGTTGACATTACCCAACCATGAATTTGAATTTGCTTGGATTCTTGTGGGTTCCAATACTTTGGTGCCTAGAACTTTAGTTGTCACTCAAGTACGTGCCATAGTCCCAATCCCTTGCGGAACGACAATTTACACCCGTATACTCACCACCTCTTTCCCTTACATCAACTTTTTGGCGCCGTTGCCGGGGATTGGTTTATTTGGTTGTATTGTGTGATTGCTTTTTCTTTCTAGCATTAGAGTTAGTGAACTCGAAGGAGATCAAGTTTTTATTTTCTTTTGTTAATTTGTTTTGAATTGTGACTAAGTGCTTCCAAAGTTGTCTTTGCTTGAGTTTGGTTGTAGGTACTCCTCTTGGTGCATGCAAACTAGGTCTAAGGGGAGCCAAGACCTTCACCCTCTCAACCAAGAACTCTCAAGGGAGCTAAGGAGACAAAGAAGAGACTTGCTCGGTTGGTTGAAGGAGTGTGAATCATTGGAGATAAACATGGAGACGGGTGACACTAGCAATCCCGGTCAAATCTCACCCAATGATACAAGCACCCAACATAGCCGAGACAAGGGGAATTCAATGAAGCTCATGCTAATGTCTCTCAAGTGCCAATTGCTCCCGTTCAAATACCGGCACAAAACTTCATGGCAAATCCTAATGTCAATCCTTATGTTGGAGGAGGAATGGGTTTCCACAAGCTCAATACCCATTTTATCCTAACATGAATCAAGGGGCATTCCTCAAGGGTATGGGCAACCTCAACAACAACAAGGCCAAGGGGTTGGTATGCAAAATCTTCTTCACCAAATGAACCCCAACTTTGCCAATCCTATGTTCAACATGCCTCAAAACTTTCCACAAGGAGTTCCTCCTATTTTCTATCAAGGTGTTCCACAAAGGCAACCCATGGCGGCCCATCTAGCTCCGGAGTTTGAAGAAGAGGATTGCATTGTTTACCCGGGGTGGATGCCAATAATTTTGAACTCAAGACTTCTCTTATCCAAATGGTTCAAGCCAATCAATTTGGAGGTTCAAGGGTTGAGGATCCCAAAGCTCATGTTGTTCACTTTGATCGGATTTGCCAAACAATCAAGATGAATGGGATTCCTAGTGATGCAATCAAGTTGAGGCTATTCCCTTTTTCATTGAGAGACCAAGCATTGAGTTGGCTCAATTCCTTTCCGGCCAACCACTTTACAACTTGGGAACAACTTTACAAGGCCTTCATGCAAGAGTATTGCCCTCCTTCCAAGGCCGCCAAATTGAAGAAACAAATTCAAAATTTCCAACAATTTGGAAATGAGAATTTGTATGAAGCTTGGAAAAGATTTAAGGAGTTGAGAAGACAATGTCCAAAGAATTTGCTTACTCCGGGGGATTTCATCTCATCCTTTTATGAGGGATTGTTGGATAGCTCAAAAACCATTCTTGACACATCTTCATTTGGAGGCATTTTTATTGATATGGGTCCGGAGTATGGTGAACAATTGATTGAGAGGATTACTTCTAACACGGCATATTGGTATAATGAAAGAAGTGACCCACCCAAGAAAGAAAAGACCGCCGGGATGTTTGAGGTTGAAGAAAAGATGGCCATGCAAGCTCAATTGGATTCAATTCAACACATGCTCAAGAATATGATGCAAGCTCCGAAGCAAAATGTGCAACCGGTGACTCAAACTCCTCAAGTATCTTACATGTCTACTCCGTATTCCTTGCCACAAGCTACTTGGATAGTTTTTCTCCACAATGAAAGTTGGGGGGAAGAATTTAAGCCTCTCCTTTCTCTAAACCCATTTCTTTCTATGAAAATAGGGAAGAATTGGGGGCCTAAATGCTTATGTGCTTCAAGAGCTAGGAATTGATACACCATGAAAGTGGGGCAATCCTTGCTCTAATCCTTGTTCTTTAGCTTATGAAAATGGCTTTAAGCTAGGATTTTTATGTGCTTTGCCCTTATGTTCCCTTGGTTAATGTTCTCCCCTAATCCCTAAGTTGTTAAAGCATCTAGAAGGCAACATCCCCTAATTTGAGCCCATCTTTTATCATTGTGATTGCTTGTGTTTAAATTGCATTGTCTTAACTAGATTTTTAGCCCTTAATTGTTGACATTACCCAACCATGAATTTGAATTTGCTTGGATTCTTGTGGGTTCCAATACTTTGGTGCCTAGAACTTTAGTTGTCACTCAAGTACGTGCCATAGTCCCAATCCCTTGCGGAACGACAATTTACACCCGTATACTCACCACCTCTTTCCCTTACATCAACTTTTTGGCGCCGTTGCCGGGGATTGGTTTATTTGGTTGTATTGTGTGATTGCTTTTTCTTTCTAGCATTAGAGTTAGTGAACTCGAAGGAGATCAAGTTTTTATTTTCTTTGTTAATTGTTTTGAATTGTGACTAAGTGCTTCCAAAGTTGTCTTTGCTTGAGTTTGGTTGTAGGTACTCCTCTTGGTGCATGCAAACTAGGTCTAAGGGGAGCCAAGACCTTCACCCTCTCAACCAAGAACTCTCAAGGGAGCTAAGGAGACAAAGAAGAGACTTGCTCGGTTGGTTGAAGGAGTGTGAATCATTGGAGATAAACATGGAGACGGGTGACACTAGCAATCCCGGTCAAATCTCACCAATGATACAAGCACCCAACATAGCCGAGACAAGGGAATTCAATGAAGCTCATGCTAATGTCTCTCAAGTGCCAATTGCTCCCGTTCAAATACCGGCACAAAACTTCATGGCAAATCCTAATGTCAATCCTTATGTTGGAGGAGGAATGGGGTTTCCACAAGCTCAATACCCATTTTATCCTAACATGAATCAAGGGGGCATTCCTCAAGGGTATGGGCAACCTCAACAACAACAAGGCCAAGGGTTGGTATGCAAAATCTTCTTCACCAAATGAACCCCAACTTTGCCAATCCTATGTTCAACATGCCTCAAAACTTTCCACAAGGAGTTCCTCCTATTTTCTATCAAGGTGTTCCACAAAGGCAACCCATGGCGGCCCATCTAGCTCCGGAGTTTGAAGAAGAGGATTGCATTGTTTACCCGGGGTGGATGCCAATAATTTTGAACTCAAGACTTCTCTTATCCAAATGGTTCAAGCCAATCAATTTGGAGGTTCAAGGGTTGAGGATCCCAAAGCTCATGTTGTTCACTTTGATCGGATTTGCCAAACAATCAAGATGAATGGGATTCCTAGTGATGCAATCAAGTTGAGGCTATTCCCTTTTTCATTGAGAGACCAAGCATTGAGTTGGCTCAATTCCTTTCCGGCCAACCACTTTACAACTTGGGAACAACTTTACAAGGCCTTCATGCAAGAGTATTGCCTCCTTCCAAGGCCAAATTGAAGAAACAAATTCAAAATTTCCAACAATTTGGAAATGAGAATTTGTATGAAGCTTGGAAAAGATTTAAGAGTTGAGAAGACAATGTCCAAAGAATTTGCTTACTCCGGGGGATTTCATCTCATCCTTTTATGAGGGATTGTTGGATAGCTCAAAAACCATTCTTGACACATCTTCATTTGGAGCATTTTTATTGATATGGGTCCGGAGTATGGTGAACAATTGATTGAGAGGATTACTTCTAACACGGCATATTGGTATAATGAAAGAAGTGACCCACCCAAGAAAGAAAAGACCGCGGGATGTTTGAGGTTGAAAAAGATGGCCATGCAAGCTCAATTGGATTCAATTCAACACATGCTCAAGAATATGATGCAAGCTCCGAAGCAAAATGTGCAACCGGTGACTCAAAACTCCTCAAGTATCTTACATGTCTACTCCGTATTCCTTGCCACAAGCTACTTGCAATCCTCCCGGTTCTCAAAGCATGGCAATGGTAGCTTGTTGTGCTATATGTGGTGGAGCTCATGCTTCTCAAGCTTGTCTATTGTTGGACCCTAGTGGCCAAAGCTCTTTACCAAACATGGAGCAAGTGGATATGATTGGGTACTCTAGACCTCAAAATCAAGGCAAGGATATGGAACTTATGGTCAACAAGGAAGAAATCAATTTGGGTCTTCTTGGAACAATCAAGGTGTGCAAGGAAGAAATCCACCTCCGGGTTTTCAAGGAAATCAAGCAAGTAGAGGTGGAAATCAATTGAATCAACAATGGAGAGGAAATCAAGGACATGGAACAATCAAAATCAACAAGGATCCTCTCAACCTTCTCAAGATGTGGACATGAAGACATTAATGAACATGATGATGTCTCAAATGTCACAATTAGCAAGTTGCAATCTCAAGTGGAGAATCTACAAGCCAAAATCAAGGAGGAGGCACTCAAGGGTCTACACAAGCCTCATCTTCTAGTGGTAGACTTCCGGCTAACACCGAAAATCCTAGAAATCATGTCAACGCCATCACCACTAGAAGTGGAAGTGGAATCTTTGAAGAATCCACCCTTTCCTTCTAATGATCTTACAATTGAAGAAGATGTTGAGAAAGATGAAGATGAGGAAATGCCAAATGAAGAGGAAATTGAAAAAAATCTTGAAAGTAAAAATGATGATGAACCTCTAATTCAAGGAAACAAGTCAAAAGGGAAGGAGCCAATTCAAGAAGGAAGCAACTCAAGTAAGAAGAATGTGAACAAGGGCAAGCAAATAGATGACTCGGTGATTCCTTGCAACTTGTTGCCATTTCCACAAAGGTTGTGGAAAACAAAAGAAACCGAGAGAGAAAACAAGTTTAAAACAATGCTTGATAAGTTGGAGATTTCTATGCCTTTGTGGAGGCCATTACTCAAATACCTTCATACAAAAAATTCTTGAAGGATATTTTGAGTAACAAGAAGAGATTGGAGAAGAGTGCGGTGGTGGACCCTTAGTGAGGGAGCTTTGACATGTGCCGTTCTCCAAAAGAATTTGCCTCCTAAGTTGAAGGATCCGGGAAGTTTTTCTATCCCTTGCATTGTTGGAGGATTTGTTGTGAGCCGTGCTTTATGTGATCTTGGGCTAGTGTAAGCCTTATGCCCTATTCTCTATGCAAGAGGCTCAACCTTGGAGAGCCAAGCCCACTACCATGACACTCCAAATGGCGGGCCGTTCCATCAAGCGCCCGGTGGGTGTACTTGAAGATATCCCGGTCATGATTGATCAATATTACATTCCGGGAGATTTCGTGATTCTTGACATAGAGGAGGATACCAAGGTTCCAATAATCCTTGGTAGGCCATTTCTAGCCACCGCCGGGGGCAATCATAGATGTCAAAAGAGGGAAGCTTGTGATGGAGGTAGACGGCCATAAAATTGAGTTTGACATCTTCAAGATGGCCAAGCACCAACCTTCTTACATTGATGAGTGCAACATGGTGGAAGCCATAGATGAATGCGTTGGAGAGGTGCTTGGAATTGGAGGAGATAACCAAGGAAGCTCTCTTGTGGGAAATTTCTTTGAAAAGTTGGGAGAGTGCACCCAAATCAAGGTGGACCTTGGCATGCAAGAGTGGAGAAGCAACTTTGATAACATGACGGGAGCTCTTGCCATTCTTGACCCCCTTGGAGAGGAGCATGCCCCAAAGGTAGAATTAAAACCTTTACCTCCAAATCTCCGGTATGCTTTTCTTGGCTCTAACTCTACTTACCCGGTGATTATTAACTCTTCTTTGCACAATGATGAAATTGATAAATTGCTTAATGTGCTTAGAAAACATAGGAGGGTAATTGGGTACACAATTGGGGATTTGATTGCATTGATCCTAAGTATTGCATGCATTAGGATCTATTTAGAGGACAATGCCAAGCCCATTGTGGAGCCCCTTAGGAGGTTGAATCCTAACTTGAAAGATGTGGTAAAGAAAGAGATTTTAAAGTTGCTTGAGGCCGACATTATATACCCTATTTCGGATAGCAAGTGGGTTAGCCCATACATGTTGTTCCGAAAAAGGGCGGTATAACGGTCATTGAAAATGAGAATAATGAGTTGATTCCTACTAGACTTGTTACCGGGCACCGAATGTGCATTGATTATAGAAAATTGAACAAGTCTACTAGGAAGGATCACTACCCCTCCCATTTATTGACCAATTGCTTGAAAGAATGTCCAAAAACGAATATTTTTGCTTCTTAGATGGATTTTCAGGATATTTTCAGATTTCTATCCACCCCGAGGATCAAGAGATGACCACGTTCACATGCCAATACGGCACCTTTGCCTTTAAAAGGATGTCATTTGGTTTGTGTAACGCGCCGGCCACTTTCCAAAGATGCATGATGGCTATTTTCTCCGAGTTGGTGGAGGAGATCATGGAGGTGTTCATGGATGACTTCTCCGTTTATGGGAAGTCATTTGATGAATGTTTAATCAATCTTGACAAAGTTTTGTGTAGGTGCCAAGAGGTGAATCTCGTGCTAAATTGGGAGAAGTGCCATTTCATGGCAACCGAAGGAATAGTTCTTGGGCACAAGGTCTCGGCAAGAGGAATTGAGGTGGACCCGGCAAAGATAGAAGTCATATCAAAATTGCCACCGCCTACCACCGTTAAGGGAGTGAGAAGTTTTCTTGGGCATGCCGGGTTCTATAGAAGATTCATAAAAGACTTTTCCAAGCTTGCAAAGCCCCTTACTCATTTGCTTGCCAAAGAGGTTGATTTTCATTTTGATGAGTCTTGCCTTGTAGCATTTGACAAGTTGAAGGAGGCCCTATGCCATGCTCCCATCATTCAACCCCCCGATTGAGTCTTCCGTTTGAGTTAATGTGTGATGCAAGCGACTATGCGGTTGGGGCGGTGTTGTGCCAAAAGAGGAACCGAAGCTACCATGTGATCCACTATGCAAGTCATACGCTTGATGAAGCCCAAGTGAATTATGCAACAACCGAGAAAGAGCTTCTAGCGGTGGTGTTTGCCATGGACAAATTCCGGTCTTATCTCATGGGAAGGCAAGGTGATAGTTCACACCGATCATGCGGCTTTGAAGTACTTGTTCCAAAAGAAAGATGCCAAGCCAAGGTTGATCCGTTGGGTTTCTTCTTCTTCAAGAATTTGATTTGGAAATAAGAGACAAAAAGGCTCCGAGAATGTTGTGGCAGACCACCTTTCAAGACTTGAAGGCCACAAGGAAAATGAGTTGCCCATTGATGACTCATTCATGGGAGAAACACTTTTCATTTTGAGTGAATTGGGAAGAAATTATGTGCCTTGGTTCGCGGACATTGTGAATTACCTTGTGAGCGGGTACATCCCAAAGGACTTCAATTTCAACAAGAAAAAGAGATTTTTGCATGATGTGAGAGATTATTTTGGGATGAGCCCCTATTGTTTAAGAGATGTGCCGATGGAATTGTGAGAAGGTGCATACCGGAGGAGGAATTTTTAAGTGTTTTGAGCCATTTCCACTCTTCACAATATGGAGGACACATGAGTGCCGACCGCACGGCTCTTAAAGTGCTACATTCCGGTTTATTTTGGCCTACTTTGTTTGCTACAGCTAGAGAATTTGTGCGTAAGTGTGACAATTGCCAAAGGACCGGCAACATTGGAAGAAGACATGAGATGCCTCAAAAGGGTATACTTGAAGTGGAGTTGTTTGATGTGTGGGGGATGGACTTCATGGGCCCATTTCCTCCTTCTTTCGGGAATGAGTATATCCTTGTAGCGGTGGATTATGTGTCAAAGTGGGTAGAAGCAATTGCGACTCCGAGGAATGACTCAAAGACCGTGATAAAGTTTGTCAAGAAGAATATATTCTCCCGGTTTGGCATGCCAAGAGCTTTCATAACCGACAATGGCACACATTTTTGCAACAAGCTTTTGGAGAAACTTCTTCTCAAGTATGGTATTCATCACTGGCTCTCTACACCCTACCATTCACAAACTTGTGGGCAAGTAGAGTTGGCCAATAGGGAAATCAAGTCTATTCTTGAAAAGGTGGTGAGTCCAACAAGAAAGGATTGGTCTTTGAAGCTAGATGATGCATTATGGGCCCTAAGGACCGCATTCAAGACTCCTATTGGTGTTTCCCCGTTTAAACTTGTGTTCGGGAACTCATGTCATTTGCCGGTTGAGTATGAACACAAGGCATATTGGGCAGTTTCAAGGTTGAATTTGGATGAGGACTCGAGGACGATGTAATTTCTAAGTGTGGGGGGATGGACAAAATATTGGAAAATTTTGAAATTTTGAAACTTTTGAAACCTTGCTTGGATGAGTCATTGTGCATAATGTTGGGTAAATTTCTCATCTTTGCTTGAAGTTGTGATCACTCCCTCTTTGTTGGTTTGTGGTTTGATTTGGTGGTGCTTGTTGCAATGCAATTTGTGATTGATGATTTGAGGTATAACACATGATTGATCTATTCTCTTGCCAATTGCCTTGTTAACCTCTTAATAAATGAATAAATTCTTGATCTTGTGTGTTATGCTTTGCTAGTGAAGGCTTATGTGAGATTCCGGTCATGGTTGTTTTGCTAGAACTTGCCTCATTACTCTCCAAGTGAAGTCTAAGATTTGCATGTTTAGAAATGATTTAGGCCATTTTTGTTTAGCCCGAGCCTTTCAAGCCTACCATTTACACATGTGTTTACCACTAGTTGTCCCCGTTGAGCCTTTTGTGTTTGTTTAATAAGTGCTAAGCACTTGTCCCTTCATTGTGATTGTTTTTCCTTGTGTTAACCCTCATCATTTAACCCTTAACCCCTAGCCAAAATATTTCCCTCCACCCTTGAGAGAATAGAGCATTTATTTTTTTTCTTTGAAGAGATCTTTATTGGAGCTTGTTTTGTTAGCAATCCTCTTGATAATTTTGTCTAAGTGTGGGGGTATTGGTTCATGGAATAAGTTTGTTTATTGTTTTGCAATGAAAGAAAAGAAAATAAAAAAATAATGATGAGAAAATTGAGAAAAAAAAGTCATGAAAAAAAAAAAAAGAGATGAAATGAGAAAAATGAAGAGAAAATGAAGAAGAATAAAAGTTTGAAGCTTGATTCTAGTTTGTGTTAAAAGTTGTACTCAATCCCCATTACTTTAGAGTGTTGCTTTATGTTTCATTGTAAATTGCTCCTTAGCTTATAAATGTCATATCTCTTCTAGCCTCAATTGTGAATAAATGTGAAGTTCTCTCCTTTGTTTATTTTCCTTACCCCTTCTTTGTTAGTCATTCACCCTTAGCCCCATTACAAGCCTAATAAAGACCTATTTGATCTTAGCATGCAATCTTGGAGTTGAACTAGTGGGAGTATGAAGGGCAAGCCTATGGAATCTCATTCAAAGCCAAGTTTTGCATAATCTCAACTTAGTATTGTGCACACTTGATCCTCACACACTTTAATAATTTTGGTGCTTGGTTATTGGCTTGAGAATGGAACTTGTGTGGGATGCTAAAATGATTCTTGAAAGAAGTTGCGTTGTAGCAAGTCGGCTTGTGGATTGATAAGTTGTGCAAGTTGGGAGTGTGATCAATTTCATTGCTTGGATGGTAATTTGTCTTGTCTTTGCTTGAGGACAAGCAAATGTTTAAGTGTGGGGGAGTTGATAAGTGCATTTATGTCCATATTTTTACCCCTTGTATAGACATATTTTGAGTGACAAACACTTTGATTTTATGCAAAGAAGTGCCTTAATTCCTTTGTTTATATCTTTTGATGCATAAATTGTAGAGTGCAGGCAATTGTGTATTTTTGAGGTATTTTGGATGAATTTGGAGTCAATGAGAGCCAAATATGAAGCTATGGAGATGGATGCAACACACAATCTACAGTCATAACCAAGTATATACGATTCTCGACATAGGGCACAGTTATAGATAAACACAACCAATAATCACAATTAAACATGTATAGTTTACTAGCAAGAATCCTATGGTCACGTTCCCATAACAGTCACAACATCAATCCTTCTTATCTCATCATATAGCACACTTTGTTGGCGCCACAGGACCAATCGCATGCCCATACATGAGGGTCAGCGCATATAGCTCTGACACGGCCCCGCAGCACCCTGCCCCGTCTCACAATACGGAGGGGTCGATCGCAACCGACCGATGAACCGCAGCTCTATATAATATTTATATACCTGACCGGTCTTTACCAGCCTGGTTAACAGTTGGGATGGTTCTCAACCCATTCAACTGCCCGTATAGTGGACCTCTGTCCTATATAATATTTATATACCTGACCGGTCTCTACCAGCGTGGTTAACAGTTGGGATGGTTCTCAACCCATTCAACTGCCCGTATAGTGGACCTCAGTCCTATGTAATATTTATATACCTGACCGGTCTCTACCAGCCTGGTTAACAGCCGGTATGGTTCTCAGCCCATCCGACTGCCCGTATAGCCCGATTGATCTCAACCACATCGGGGTAACATGCACACATAACACATAGCAAGCACATACAACCCACATTAACACATTGGGAAAGGGGAGAAATCGTATAACGAACCTATACGTGGTTACCCACAACTAAGAATAGCCCTAAGGGGTTCATACTTCTTATACCTAGGCCAATGGGGTACCAATCCAACTAGCATGCAGTATATAAGACTCATTCGACCTACGAACGGTACCCGAACATCAAACTAGACATAGGCACGATGGGAGGGATCCGTTAGGACACCACGGGGGTCGGGGGAACATCAAACGGGGAAGCCGGGATCCCAAAGTGTGGGAATTTCCAGCGGGTAGCCGGTGGGTGGGGGTTCACCCGCCGGCTGCCCGCCGGTGTTACTGTTCCGGGCAGCGGGTGCCCGGTGGGCAGCTGCCCGCCCGCCGGCTGCCCGCTGCCGGAGCTGCCCTCCTTAGCCGTGGGTAGGTGGCGGGTCCACTACCCCCACCTACCCCCCACTGACTCTTTTTCACTAAAAACGCCCCGGGAACCTTTGTGGAACCCGAAACCATGCTTAGACACTTTCAAACGCAACTGACAACAACACGTAGACAATTAACGGATCGAAATCAAGAAACATATGGCACATAACCTATCATGCTTTCCTAACATAATCAATCCCCAAAACATGCGAATTCCCACCCAACATATCGAGAACAATACCATACGAATTCCACAATACAACCTAGGGTTCTAATCACTTTTAAATAAACAAGAATGCGATTCATCTTTTATTATCGAGATTCGGTGGGAAAGGAACATAAGCATAACATCATATAATCATCAAGAACATCACATAATCATCAAGAACATCAAGAACACCATTTAATCATCAAGAACCCATCAAGATCACCCATGGAATTTGATAAGTGCATTTATGTCCATATTTTTACCCCTTGTATAGACATATTTTGAGTGACAAACACTTTGATTTTATGCAAAGAAGTGCCTTAATTCCTTTGTTTATATCTTTTGATGCATAAATTGTAGAGTGCAGGCAATTGTGTATTTTTGAGGTATTTTGGATGAATTTGGAGTCAATGAGAGCCAAATATGAAGCTATGGAGATGGATGCAACACTTTCAAAGTAGTCTAGGGTGGTTCTTTCAATGGTCTTGGTCATGTGGGCAAACCAAAGCAAAAGAGAAGCAAGCACCATGCAATTGCAATTTCCGACCTGCACGTCGACGTCATGGTTCTTGGACCATATCTCAAGCTAAAAACATCCAAATTACATGATTCTTGTCCCATTGCAAAGAAGACTCAAAGGGCTACAAATCATATTCAGACATCAAAGCCTAAAAAGGAAGCCACAGTGGTCAAAATCATCCTTGAAGTTGAAGTTCCGAACTTACAGATTTCACCCGAAACTGACCACTGTTTGGTAATTTGATCATATCTCGGCCTAGGATTGTCCAAATTAAGTGATTCTTGCGCCATTTGAAAGAAGATTCGAAGATCTACAACTTTCATGAAGACACCAAAACCTAATTCTGAAGAAAAAAGGGTCAAAATTAGCCTGCAAGTCGAAGTTCTGTTGCAGATCAGCACTCGACGCGTCGAGAATTACTCTCGACGCGTCGAATCCTGGCAGAATGTCGAGCAGCCCATCTCTGTTTTCTTTTGACTGCGTTATAACTCATTTTTTGGAGAAAAAAGAGAGGTGAGAACCCTAGATAGCAAGAACTCGTTTTCCTTTCATTTACTTAGCTTAGATTAGTCTAGTATTTCATCTCTAACTCTTCTACAAAGCTTGTAATCATGGATTGGAGTGAGATTCAACCACAAAATCTTCATCTTCAATAGAGAAGCTTCTTACTCTTCTTCTTAAGCTTTTGTGCAATGTTTATGATATTTTCTTGTGCTTTGTTGTTATTTATGCTTATGAAGTGTGAGTAGTTCGTTTTTGGGCTTGGATTAGGGTGATATTGCTAACCTAGATGCTAAATAGGTGATTATTGCATAAGGGGGAAGAACCCTAACCTAGGGTTCATTTGTTTGAGTTGGTTTTATGTTTAATCTTGCTAATATTTGGTACGTAACTCTTATTAGCTTGCTTTTGGATAGTTTTTCTCCACAATGAAAGTTGGGGGAAGAATTTAAGCCTCTCCTTTCTCTAAACCCATTTTCTTTCTATGAAAATAGGGAAGAATTGGGGGCCTAAATGCTTATGTGCTTCAAGAGCTAGGAATTGATACACCATGAAAGTGGGGCAATCCTTGCTCTAATCCTTGTTCTTTAGCTTATGAAAATGGCTTTAAGCTAGGATTTTTATGTGCTTTGCCCTTATGTTCCCTTGGTTAATGTTCTCCCCTAATCCCTAAGTTGTTAAAGCATCTAGAAGGCAACATCCCCTAATTTGAGCCCATCTTTTATCATTGTGATTGCTTGTGTTTAAATTGCATTGTCTTAACTAGATTTTTAGCCCTTAATTGTTGACATTACCCAACCATGAATTTGAATTTGCTTGGATTCTTGTGGGTTCCAATACTTTGGTGCCTAGAACTTTAGTTGTCACTCAAGTACGTGCCATAGTCCCAATCCCTTGCGGAACGACAATTTACACCCGTATACTCACCACCTCTTTCCCTTACATCAGAATTATAACTCCAATTATCAAGATCATTATAACGAATCACCAATTGCACAAGAATATGGGGGAAATCCTAAGACGGGAAACATAACTATGAAAATAGGTTTTGTTGAGACATGGGTTACCTCTTAGCCTTAATTAATTCCTTGGCTATGAAGGGTCTTTCTTTAAGCTTTCTTGCTTTCTTGATTTCTTCTAAGGGAATTCTTGAAACTCTTTGGGTGGTGAGAGATTATTGTGGTGGGGGTTTTAGGTGCCTCTTATGTCCCCTATTTATATTCTTAGGAGTCCTAATTAGGGTCTAGTATAATGGGCTTGCTAATTCTATTCCTTTTAGGGCTAGGGTTAGGTTTTAGGGGTGGGGGACCACGGACTATGGTGGGCATCTTCTAAATTAATTATTGTAATTCAATCCTGCCTTTGGGCAATTGATTAAACGATTTAATTGGTTTTAGGGGTCGTAACACGGGGTGTAACACCAACCTTATTCCGCCGGGACCGTCGTCCCCCACCTACAGACCACCAACAAAAACCCACCAATTCACGGCAACACATGCCCGGATAACACAATGTTATCCCCAAACACGTGGACTCAGCCACAACTCCATAATCACGTCACGGCCACCACGAGGACCGCTGCAATACCTTGGTGACTAGCGTCCCATACCACTAATCGTGCAATCCAGGTAGAGCCACACACGCACCACCACTCACACGAAACAAGCAACGGATTGCAAAAGAGGTATGAAACATACTCAATCAAGAGACGGGTCACCACCCAACGACAACAACAACGCTAGCATTAAGATAATAACTAGCAAGCTCAACGACGGGGAAACTCAAGATAGTTCCGAGGAACACACAAGACACCACACGGTTCAACGAAACACAATGTTGAACACTTAGCACGATACACAACACCAAAGATCCTACATGGATACCTACCATAAAGCTCTAGACCTACGAAACATCAAGAAGACGCTCAAATAGTTCCACAAAAGAACATCGGGAGGCCAAAAGATCAAAGACCGAGACAAACAAATCACGGGGAACAAATCCCATCTCAACACCATCGTGTTCCCCGCGGGTGGACCCACGGGTAGTGCCCCACCCGTGGTCCCGCCCGTGGGTACAACACCCACAAGGCAACACGTTCCCACGGGTAGGCCGGCGGGTGGTGCCCCGCCCGTCGTTCCGCCCGCGGGTACGCCCTTGTACCACTACAAATCCCTTCGGGGATTTTCTCCTTCAAACACAACTTCAAGTCCAAAACATGCCAAATCTCACCAAACACAACAAAATGACCTGAACTAAGGAAAATGCCAAGCAATGGCACAAAGGAATCCTAAACACAAGCTCTAGATATGCAATATCACAAGATAAATGCATAAACTCTCACATTTCATAGAAAAACACAAATAGAAGCCAAGAAATCATATATAGGTAAGCAAAATAGGTTTTGTAGAGCATGGGTTACCTCTTGAAGACTAAAAGACTCTTCTTACACCACAACAAGCTCTCCACTAAGCTCACTAGCCAAACCCACTTCAAGATCAAACCAAAAGATCATAAAGATCAAACCTTTAAGAAAAAGACAACTAAGATGGAACCAAAAAGACTAGACAAGCTTAGATCTTACCCTTCTAGATGCCAAAATAGAGGAAAGATTGAATCTTGGAAGCAAAACTTGGAATCTTGACAAAGGCTTCTTTTGGCTTGAAGAACAAGCTACTCTTCTATTCTAGAGAGAAGGTAGAGATATTTTCTAGGAATTGTAAGGGATGAAAAATGAAGAAGTCTTCTAGGTTTAGGTTACAAAACTAGCTCTTGGTGAAAAGACAAGGATACCCTTACTAACTCTTAGAAAGTGTAAGGAACAAGGGAACTCCTCTCAAAGCACAAGGTACAACACAACTTAAAGATTGACTAGTCAAATACTAGTCCTTGAGTATAAAAAATCAGGATTTTAGGAATCATTCCTCAAGAGAAATAGAATTAATTACTCAATTAATTCATGGTTTGGAGTGTGGATTTTTGGGGTGTCACATCCTCTCCCCCTTCAAAGAAGTTTCGTCCCTGAAACTTGGGTACAACGAATTAAGAACGAAAGGTAACAAGGAAACAAAATTGTGACAAGATGTCCAAGAATATTCCTTTTGGTCAAAAACTCCAAAAGTTCTCACAAGGTTCCAAGGCAAAGAAAAAGACATTACGAATTCAAGGATTGGCAAGAGGTCAACAAACGGATAGATTGGGAATCAAGAACTCTAACCTCAACACAACAACCAACTTCTAGACAACAACTAGGAACTAAACAACTAACCCAAACACCAACTAACACACTAGCTAAACAACAAGGCAACAAACAAAACAAGCAAGCACACAAAGCACACAACAACCAAACACCAAGCTACAACAGCTAAGAAACAACAAGGAAGAAGCGAATGGGGTTACCACAACACCACTAGAACTCTTCACTCTCCGACTCTTCGGCCTCTTTAGACTCTTCCTCTTCGGCTTCAACTCTGTGACTAGAACTAGCTTCAAACCGATCCAGCCTCTGATGCACTGCGGCAAACTGCGACCTCACAAACGCAAAACCTTCGGCGATCAAACTGTTCTGCTGACGAAGCAAAGAAACAACGTCTTGCCCTCTCTTGGTGCAAACTTCTTTCCTTTTCTGGCTTTCCTCACTGTCTGATTCACTTACTTCAGCTTCAGCGGTCTCCGGTGCTCCTTCTTCTTCTTCCTGATCTGTTTCCTCCTCAACTTCTTCGTCACCACCCAAACTCTGGACTGCAAGGCTCAATTTCCTGGCATGGATCTCAAGCTCAGCAGCTAACTCTGCTCTCTCAACAGGTGCTTTCTTTGCAACCTCTTCAAGCGTGATGTACTCACCACTATCCAACTGAAAAAGATTACAACTCCGGAGATTGGCGGTATCCAACACCATCTTTCCCACAGCCTTCGGGAGACAACCATCCACACTAACACCTTTCTTAACCAAGATCCAACTTAACACCATGCCATACGGCAAACTCTTCCGGTTGTGATCCCGGCAAAACACCATGTGTTGCATCATCAAAGCAGGCAGATTGAACTTAACCATATTCTTCAAACAGAAAGCAAAGGTACACTCCAACTTACCCAACAAACTGCTCTTGTTGTTGTTAGGCAACAAACAATCTGACACCAACATAACCAAGATCCTTTGTTCCGCAGACAACCACTTCCTTTCCGGCCTCGAAGCTTGAGTGAAACCACTCGTACGGCCAAACAGATAACTCAAATAGTCACGGTACCCCATGGTATCCGTACTAATCCAAGAATGGTCACTGTACTGAGCCACTCCGGTAGCAGACAAACTCAACAACTGGGCTAACCTCTTCTCAGACAACACAACCTTCACACCTCTCACCTTAGAGGTGATCTCAAGCCTTTCACCTTCCTTCGTCACAACCATGTGACGGTAAAACTCTTTCACCAAACTCGGGTAAGTCTCGGCCCTTATGGCGAGAAAACCATCTAACAAACCTTGAAACTTAAGCAAATCCAACAAGGAACTTGAAAAAGATTCCGGGTCAAAAGCTTTACCTTCAAGCACAAGGTAGTCGGCATCCACCCATTCCGCTTTTCTTGCCAAACTTGTCCTTCTAGGCATGGTGAAAGATGATCCAAAGCTCAACAAACAAAGCCCACAACTCCTTCTTCTTCTACCACACTCTCGCGGCTCTCTCTCTCTCGCTGCTCTCTCTCTCTCTCGCTGCACTCTCTCTCTCTCGCTGCTCGGCGGCACGGCACACAGCAGATCGGCGGCGGCGGCGGTGCGGCGAACTCCGGCTGTGGCGAGGCGGTGGTGCGACGGGCAGGTGGTGCTGGGCGACGGGATGGGGTTGTGCGTCGGGTAGCTCACGGGTAGGGAGAAAGAAAAAGATTAAGAGAATTTTGGGGAAAGAAATTAGGGATTTGGGTGAGATTGGGGAAATAGATGATTAAATTTGGGAATTTTGAACAAAGTGGAATTTCAAGGTTTAATAAGGAATTAAAATTGGTTAGGTTTCAAGAAAGATAATTGGCTCAAGTGGTTTAGAGGTTGAGTAGAAAAGAAATAGGTTAAGGTTCAAAGAAACATTAGGCTCAACTTTTAGGCTACCCAAGGAAAGATTTTGTGTAGGGATTGGCTATTTTTCCAAATCAAAGAATACTTGGAAAATTTAGGGAAAAGCTCAAGGAATTGTTGTAAGAACAACCAAGTACAAAGGTGAAAGAATTGGGCTAAGCACCAGATAACTCAAGGATAGATGGCTACAAACAAGGTACAAACTAAAGAAAATACTTAGCAAGAAAAGAGTCTATACTAAGCATCCAACGAAAAACTAGCAAGGAAAACATGCCAAGGATTGCCAAACAAAGACAAGCATGCCAAGGATTGCCAAACAAAGACAACTACGAAACACAAGATAGCACCCAAGGCAACAAAGAACACAAAGACAACTACGAAACACAAGATAGCACCCAAGGCAACAAAGAACACAAAGAGAACTACGAAACACAAGATAGCACCCAAGGCAACAAAGAACACAACGCTCTCGGGGACACAAGGATAGGCTCAAAAACAAGGGTTACCTGCTAACTCCTCCTCCACCAGACCCTCCGACTCCGCCTGCGAACGCGCCATCACAAAAACTCTCCCCGGCGGCCTAGCTCCGACAGCTCCGCGACCTGAACTCCCTCCTGGTGCTCCTCCGACTCCAGGGGTTGGCGGCAACACTCTCTGTCCGACAAGCTGAGGACACTCCGCAACTCTATGACCAACAACCCCACAGCGAAAACACTTAAACGCCTGGCCATAACAAACTTGACCCGGATGCACCTTCCCACACTTGCGACAACCAACCGACTTAGCTTGAACCGAAGGCTCCACCCTAACTGGTCCTTGAGAAGAAGATGACACAACTCTAGCCGGAAAACTCGGTCGGGGCTTCTTGAAAGCAAAAGAACCACCACTCTCAACTCTCTTCCTAGCCAACTCAAGCGAACTCTTCTGAAGCTGCTGAACACGAAACAGATCCGCGGCACACAGATACGCATCCTTGAGGGAACTAGGCCTACTCTCCGTCAACGCTTTTCGTGCCTCATAATTCAGACCGGCAACGAAACACTCAAATTTGGCAAGCTCTGTAGGCACCAACACCCTCGCGAAGTGCGCCAGCTCTAGGAACTTCTTGTGGTACTCCACCACAAATAGAGGTCCTTGCTGCAGATGAAGGAACTCATCAAACATGGCGGCTCGCACATATGCTGGGTAGAACCTTTCGTGCATTCTGTCCTTGAGCGCGGTCCAATCAAACCCAGGCTCTTCAAGAAAGGCCGGACTCTCATGAACCCACCACAGAAGCTTCTTGGCAGAAGTAGAACGTTGCCAGTTCTACTCTCCTCTCTTCAGGACAACCCACCACGGTAAAAATCTTATCAAACACCCATAGCCACTCTTCAAGGACTACATGGTCTTCTTCACCAGCAAAGGAAGGCGGCCGATGCCCTGACACTAAACGACCCACATCGCGGTGCCCAACAGGAGGCGGTGGTGGCGCAGCTTGATTGTTGTTCAACAAAGCTTCACTAAGAGACTGCATCGTCTGCGTCAACTGATGGAGATTCTGGGCGAGCTGCTCGTTGGTCGGGGTCTCTAGGGAGCGGGCGCGAGGACGAGGAGGCATCGCACTTCTGCTACAACAACAAGGTTACCACAAAAAGCAAGCAAGCAAGACAGAAAACAACACAGCTCACCGCGCAACCTAGAGTCCTAAGCCTAACACTTAGCTTCTTAAGGTCGCTTAGAGGTCTCAAAACACACTTAAACACTTAGAAAGTCTAGACTCAACTCTTCCTAGACTGTAAACCTAGGCTCTGATACCAACTGTAACACCCCCCAAAACAAGACCTAAAAACAAGTCTTAACACATGCAGATTAACAGCAAAACACTAGCACAGCGGAAGATAGAAAGATAACTGGATAAAAGGAATCCAAAACAGGGGTGTTATGCCACGTATACCACACTTGGCATACGCTACGGCGACAATCTGCAAGTGTATCACTATCCCAAAAACAACAAACTAGAACAATCTAAAGACATTGGCACACAGGCCTCAACAACACTGTCTAAAGATACAGGTGCTAAGCTACCGGCTCTAGACATCGCGCTCGACTACGCTTCACCTGAAAGATACAAAGATAAACATCGGGGCGACGCCCGGTCAGCGAAAGATGCTGGTAACCCACTAATACCGTTAAGTATCATAAATACGTAGATATAAGATATAAAAACCATTTTCGAAACGGAATACATATATATAAGTCAAAAGTCAAGATCAAAAGACAACACAAGACTCACCACTCACAAGGATAACACCGGGAACACATCCTAAACCACAAAGGTTAACCACACAAAAGGATAAAGACTCACCCAAGGCAACACATGCCAAACAACACAAGCCTCCGTGACTACACACGTCACGAGAGAAGAGAACTCACCACAACGGCTACACAAGCCCTCGTGACATCACCCATCACGAGTTGATATGCCTTTCTTATGCCCTGTTCCAACCTTATGGCTACCCCCAACCTTGTACCTTCAAAGCCAACCATTACCTCCAGAAAACCCCTGTACAGCCAAGTCCAACCTTATTCCGCCGGGACCGTCGTCCCCCACCTACAGACCACCAACGAAAACCCACCAATTCACGGCAACACATGCCCGGATAACACAATGTTATCCCCCAAACACGTGGGCTCAGCCACAACTCCATAATCACGTCACGGCCACCACGAGGACCGCTGCAATACCTTGGTGACTAGCGTCCCATACCACTAATCGTGCAATCCAGATAGAGCCACAGACGCACCACCACTCACACGAAACAAGCAACGGATTGCAAAAGAGGTATGAAACATACTCAATCAAGAGACGGGTCACCACCCAACGACAACAACGATGCTAGCATTAAGATAATAACTAGCAAGCTCAACGACGGGGAAACTCAAGATAGTTCCGAGGAACACACAAGACACCACACGGTTCAACGAAACACAATGTTGAACACTTAGCATGATACACAACACCAAAGATCCTACATGGATACCTACCATAAAGAACTAGACTTACGAAACATCAAGAAGACGCTCAAATAGTTCCACAAGAGAACATAGGGAGGCCAAAAGATCAAAGACCGAGACAAACAAATCACGGGGAACAAATCCCATCTCAACACCATCGTGTTCCCCGCGGGTGGACCCACGGGTAGTGCCCCACCCGTGGTCCCGCCCGCGGGTACAACACCCACTAGGCAACACGTTCCCGCGGGTAAGCCGGCGGGTGGTGCCCCGCCCGCCATTTTGCCCGAGGGTACGCCCCTGTACCACAACAAATCCCTTCGGGGATTTTCTCCTTCAAACACAACTTCATGTCCAAAACATGCCAAATCTCACCAAACACAACAAAATGACTTGAACCAAGGAAAATGCCAAGCAATGGCACAAAGGAATCCTAAACACAAGCTCTAGATATGCAATATCACAAGATAAATGCATAAACTCTCACATTTCATAGCAAAACACAAATAGAAGCCAAGAAATCATATATAGGTAAGCAAAATAGGTTTTGTAGAGCATGGGTTACCTCGTGAAGACCAAAAGACTCTTCTTACACCACAACAAGCTCTCCACTAAGCTCACTAGCCAAACCCACTTCAAGATCAAACCAAAAGATCATAAAGATCCAACCTTTAAGAAAAAGACAACTAAGATGGAACCAAAAAGACTAGACAAGCTTAGATCTTACCCTTCTAGATGCCAAAATAGAGGAAGATTGAATCTTGGAAGCAAAACTTAGAATCTTGACAAAGGCTTCTTTTGGCTTGAAGAACAAGCTACTCTTCTATTCTAGAGAGAAGGTAGAGATATTTTCTAGGAATTGTAAGGGATGAAAAATGAAGAAGTCTTCTACGTTTAGGTTACAAAACTAGCTCTTGGTGAAAAGACAAGGATACCCTTACTAACTCTTAGAAAGTGTAAGGAACAAGGGAACTCTTCTCAAAGCAAAAGGTACAACACAACTAAAAGATTGACTAGTCAAATACTAGTCCTTGAGTATCAAAAATCAGGATTTTAGGAATCAATTCCTCAAGAGAAATAGAATTAATTACTCAATTAATTCATGGTTTGGAGTGTGGATTTTTGGGGTGTCACAGAAAGTTTGTCACTATACCTCTTTTATATAATGACTATTTTATTGTGTGTAAGTATGAGTTGAAAATCTATCTATATCTATTCTATACTATATATAATAACAAAATCCAGGAACTTTAACTTCCCGCAAAATTCCTAAAAAATCTCTCTTCCCAATAAAATATATTGATTTCTACTTTCCCATTCGTACAATAATTCTGGGTAAAAATTATATTCTAAATTATAAAATAGTGTAATACAATTCCCTTTGTACATCTATCTATACTATATATAATAACAAAATCCTGGAATTTTAACTATCCGCCCAACTCCTAAAAAATTTCTCTTCCCAATAAAATATATTTATTTCTATTTTCCCATTCGGTCAATAATTCTGGGTAAAAATTCTGTTCTAAAATTTTAAAATTGTGTAATACAATTCCATTTGTACATCTATCTATACTATATATAATAACAAAATCCTATATTTTAACTTACCGCCCAATTCCTAAAAAATCTCTCTTCCCAATGAAATATATTGATTTCTACTTTCCCATTCGTACAATAATTCTGTGCAAAAATTCTATTCTAAAATTTTAAAATAGTGTAATACAATTCCCTCTGTACATCTATACTATATATAATAATAAAATCCTGGAATTTTAACTTATCGCCCAATTCCTAAAAAATCTCTGTTCCTAGTAACACATAGCGATTTCTACTTTACCATTCGTACAATAATTCTGGGAAAAAATTCTATTCTAAAATTTTAAAATAGTGTAATACAATTCCCTTTGTACATCTATACTATATACAGTAACAAAATCCTGTAATTTTAACTTACCGCCCATTTCCTAAAAAATTTCTCTTCCCAATAACGTATATTGATTTCTACTTTCCCATTTGTACAATAATTATGGGTAAAAATTCTATTCTAAAATTTTAAAATAGTGTAATACAATTCCCTTTGTACATCTATCTATATTATATATAATAACAAAATCCTAGAAATTTAACTTCCCGCAAAATTCCTAAAAAATCTCACTTCCCAATAAAATATATTGATTTCTACTTTCCCATTAGTACAATAATTCTGGGTAAAAATTCTATTCTAAAATTATAAAATAGTGTAATAGAATTCTGTTGGTCCCGAAAGGGTGGCGAGAAGTCTAGAGGGGGGGAGGGGTGGGGGGGGAGGGGTGAATTGACTTCTCTAACTTTTTCAACTTCTTTTGCTAACAACACTTTGGTAACTTCAACTGTAAGTAACAAGTATAAACAAGTATAACAACTTATAGTGTGCACAACGAAAATGTAACGGCAAAGTGTTATGCTTTAAATGTGTCGTGCTCAAAGAGAGATTCTATACATGCATCACGTTAGAAACACTTGATATAGATTAAGGATGATGTATGTAAAATTTCACTTGCATGCAAACGAGGGAACTATCAAACCCAGACAAATAAAGATACGCGATAAATCGTAACGGGTTAGTTCACAGTTGATATAAGCATGCACGAAATATAGTTGAGCAGTAATTAAATAGAGAGAGAGATTTATAGTGGTTCAGAGGTGGTGTAATCCTCCTAGTCCACTCTTCTCCTTTCACTCCAAGGAGGAAATTCACTATTCTTCGATCACCCAGATACAATAGTGAATAAGTGTCCCGCGACACTTCTCCGAGTGCTTCGCACAAAGCTACATTCCACCAAGGTTTTTCGCAAGCTCCTCTTGTTACTCCGCCTTCCCGAGTACTTCGCACCAAGCTGTACACCTACACCACGAGAACTACGCACCAAGCTATGCTCTCACCGGGTTTTCATAAGCTCCCCTTGTTACTCTGCCCTTTACAACCGAGTGCTACGCACAAAGCTACACTCCAACTGGGTTTTTCACTCTCTCCAGTTAGTCTATCCCTTTTCTACACTCAGTAGAAGATTTACAATGAAATACAAAGATTTCCTCTCTCAGACTTGAATTCTTTCGTATATAGCTCAATATTTTGCTTCTTGGCTGATTTGAATATTGCTTTCTTTTCTCTCTCTTGTGTATCTTAATTTTTCAGTCGTGCTTCATTCGTGTTTGTCTTCAAGTCTGCTTGGGCATTTTATAGCCAAAGAAAGCTATTTGCCCGTTTATCAACTTTCGATCTTGATCGTCCAATTTGAATTGTAGTTGATCAAATAATTTTGCCAACTTAGTCTGCAAAGTCATTTCGCCGTCTGTCAGAAGATTTGAATAATCTTGTCGTTGCTCTTCATTAATCTGACAAAGCTTATCTTGGAATGGGTAGCCTCCAAATTTGAATTTCTCTGGCATGACTTTCCAAATTTGAATTTCTCTGGCATGACTTTTGTTGAATTATTGATCTGATGTGCCAAGTTGATCAAGTAATTTATCTGCTGATTCTTGCTTGATTATTCAAAAGATTTCCTTGGTGTATCAACTTCTTCTTCTCCTTCGACTTCCTTCGCAAAAACAGAGCTTCAAAAGAAATACTGCTGATTCTTGCTTGAGTATTCAAAAGATTTCCTTGGTGTATCAACTTCTTCTTCTCCCTCGACTTCCTTCGCAAAAACAGAGCTTGAATGTTTCTGTCTAACTATTTTATCATGATGATGTCAGAGCTCCGTATATCATGTTCCACCTTATATCATGAACTAGTATGATGTTAGGCTACTATCATGATCTTGATATCATGTGTTCATAAAATTGCTTCAGGTGGGAGTTAAACTATGAAGTGGATCATTTGGTTTGCTTTGCAAGGCTTCTTCCATCTCAACTAAGTAACCAATTAATACATCTCAAGACTTAAATTCTTTTGTTTTATCTCTTCACATGGGTTTCACAAGCCATACCACACTGTGACATCATCATACGATATATCTTACTATCATGTTATAAAAATGTTTCTTCATGATAGTTCACCTTTGTGATATTACTTCCCGATATCACTACTTCATGATAGCATTTCTCTGTACACCAAAAATGCCCCCAATGGGAATCAAACTCTAGATCATCTCACATCAAGCATCAAGCATGCTTTAATAAATCTTCTACCATCTCGTCCATCTCAACCTTTGATAACTTGATGCTTAATAAATATGTTAAGCTATGATCCCGCTTTCATTTATTCTTCCTTCAAAGCTGCTTTCACGTAGACTTCATGGCAGTGGTGCACTATACTTTGTGAACCAGGACTGACTCAAATAAAATAAAATTGGGGTCTACAAAATACATTTGGCTCATCAAAACTCATACAATATATTCCTAACAATTTCCCCCTTTTTGATGATGCCGAAACTTATACCCAAGTCATTTGGCTATGTCAAATTTTGAAAAATAATCTTTTTGTCCAATTTTATTGCGACTAGCCATTTGACGGGTTTAACACATTTAAGACCTAGAGATTTTAATTTTGGACGATCCTAAACGTATATTGAGATTAAGACGCGGGTTGCGTATTGATTTTTATCTTTTAATTTTTCTTCCCCCTTTCAATTTTATTTTCTCAATTATACGCTTCACATGCAATTACTAAGTCCAATTAAAATCTTGAGACTTTAAAGCAATTAAATAAACATACTAGACAAAAATAAAGAGATAAACCATATGCTAGCAATTTTTATATTTTGTACCAAAAAGGCATAATTCGAACAAGCTAGCTAATATTATGTACACCAAAAAGAATGAGGCTTCAAATTTTTACCTCTTGCCAATTAAGGCATTCACGTGTGCCCTTAGCTTCTTGAAGTCTTGATCACTCTACTTGAGTTGGTATGGTGCGGTGACTTGCTCGGTTACATAATTTCCATATGCTTCTTGAATGTTGTCACCCCGCAATATTCCGGCTTGGTACCAAGCAACGCATTCTTCAAATGATCTTCCATCTACCATCTCGTTGCTTGAGTGTTCGAAAAAGGTCTCCAACTCACGTACAAGCTTCATCTTGTTCTCATCATATATTGATCTTGAAGGTGATGACCTTGGGCATTCTTGTTGACTAGGAAAATCCGAACTTTGCGCGGTCACAAGATAATCCATAATCCTTCCTCTTCCTCTTCCTCGGCTTTGCACCTTTGGTATAGGTGAGACTCCTCTTGGTGCTCCTGGAGGTCGAACAAGCTCAACTAGTGGCCGTTGTGAAGACGGTCCAATTAAATGATTTACCAAATGGCTTGGGGCTCCTCTAGCTCTTTCCCCGTTTTCGGCAGCATCAATATATCTTTGAAAACTTGCTGAAGCTTTGTCTTAGCTCTTTTGGATTCCAATTAAAAGATCATTATTCACGCCAATTTGGTGTAGTAGAGCTTTCAATTGATTTTCCACCAATCATAGCCTCGATTCACAATCCGTTCCTTTCTTTCCTAAGTCAAGGAACATCTTCAAGACTTCCCTATTATGCTCTTCTTGTCTAGTAGTCATTGTGGCCATATCACCTTGCATTGATCCTTGTCCAAGTAATAAGGATTCGACCCTTTCATAAATTTCCTTGTGAAAGTCATCTAGTTTGGTATCAACATTACCAAATTGATTGTGGACTTTCTCAAATTCTTGAAAAACATCTCCTCTCAATTCTTGAATTTCCCTGCATACATCTCCAACAATACTATCTCTTATAGCATTAATATCAATGGAATGAGAATGTACCTCCTTGTGTGACTCATGTGGATGTCTCGGCATGGACGAATCAACCCGCTCCGGTGCTTCCACGTATGGTGTATCCTCAAGACACAAGGGCTCATCAAGAGTAGGGTTCACTGGTTCGGCAATGGCAACATTAATCGGCTCGGCACAACTTAAAGGCAAAGGTGACACTTCAATTTGCAACACATTCTCTTGTGCATCCATTCGGCTTTCATGTTCCCTTAAATCACCAATATTTTCTTCAATTACCAATGTTGTAGGATTAATTGTGGCTTGAGCATTCTCCAAAATTTCATTCACCGAATTTGTCACATCCGTAGCCGTGTGAGGAGAAATAACATCAAAACTAAGATTATCCTCCCCAATATTCGAAGGAAATGGAAACAATTCTTGTAAGCTTCCACCTTCGGTCTCCTTCATATGTGATGCTTCTCCCGGTGTACCGTGCACTTCTTCTCTCGAAATAACCAAGGCTCGGGCAATATCATCTCGAGCAAATCCATCAATTGTCTCAACGGCAACTTCGGGAACCTCTTGTGCCACTTTCTTGCCCCGACTATTGGCAACTCTCTTGATAAAACATTCATTTATTACCGATAGCCTTGTCGCGGTAGCATGATTTCTTGTGCCAATCCATGTTAGAGCAAATTCCTCTAACTCAAGAGTGTTTGGTCCTATTGTTGTAGCAACCGAATTGTGATCACCCAATCTCCAATTTCTCCAAAATTTCACACGTTCAAACTCCTTTAACAACTCACTATCCGCCCCATATGTTGGAATGTCATCTACACTCCCAACCTTGTTTGGAATTCTTACTCCTTCTTCATTCGGGTTTGAGGGGTGGATTATGGGTGTGGGTAGGGTTACAAAAGGATGGCTACAAGCATCATCAGTAGCCCTCCCGTGAGTGTTCGATTCCCCGTGACTAGATGCTCGGATAGAAAGAGTCTTTTTGGTTAAGGAAAGGGTTGATGGGTTTGCCGGTTTTCGTTTTCGGGTATTTGCTTGTGAGGGATCAACCGGGTTTGGGGTTCTAAAAAGGTAATTTTGGTTTTGTATGGGTCTAGACTTGGACAGGGTTACACCTTTGTCTTTCAAGAATTCTCCAACAACAAAACCATACCCAATATCATTTGGAAACCATCCATTCACCAACGGTTTTGCTAGCCTAATTTGATCAACCATTCGGCCATACACAAACATTCCCCAATCTACGGCAACATTTTTCACAATAGCATGCATCAATGGCAAATTTTTCTTTGTGAAATAATTTCTACTAGAATATTTGCACTCAATAGTCTTATGCACAATATCAAGTAGCATTCCAAATTCGTGCTTCAACATCACCTTATTTCCATTATTACACGCCGCGACTTGAGTGGTTTCGTGTCTTATTTCACTCCAAAAATCATTTAAATCAAAACCATGATCTTCTACTCTCAACATTTTCTCCTCCAATCCAAATTTGGTTTGAACATCATCTAACCCAATTGTCAACACAACTCCTCCAACAGTAGATTTTATAACACCATTTTCGACATATGCATGTTTATAAAATTCTACTACTTCATTTAGATAAAAACCATCATACTTGTACGAGCAAAAATTCAATAACCCACTAGATTCAAGAGATGTTAAGATTTTTACCCCCAAGTCTTTGTTTTGGACGAACTTGTTGTAATCTTCAATATCCAAGATCATCCCACGAATCACCCGTGTGATTTTCCTCAATCCTTCGGCTCCAATTTGATTGAGAGTTCCTTCCATCTTGATAGAACACAAATTGGGATAATTTTGAGGTGGGTCTTTCGGGTGGGATTTCGGCAGTCCGAAAAAGGAGTTGAAGGGAGTGGGTTTTCGGGGTTGTGAAAGGTTTTAAGGTTAATGGTGAGGGTGGGTAATGGGTATTTGTGTGTAGAAGAGATTTTTGTGGGAGATTTGGGATGGGTTGGTTAGATTTGGGAGATATTCAAGCTTCTTTCTTCTCTTGCATGTGGCCGGCGGTGAGAATGAGGGAGAAGAAGTTGATCTTCTTTCTTCCTCTTCTCTCTTCGTTGGAGGCAAAGTAAATTGCCTAGCAAAATTACCATCTTGCCCTTTAGTGGATAGAAAGAGATTGTAGAACAATTGAGGGCATCTTTGAACTTTTACTGATTTAAATTTGCCAACTCAGATTTTAATACTCCATTTGTGGGTACATGGCGCCAAAAATTAAGCTTCAATTAGCTGCCACCTGTAGATGTTCATGGAGCAAAAATTTCATCGACATAAAATTGTTAGTGCAATAAATATATTCATGCTAACAATTTAATTTCAACATCTTATAAAATTGAAAATTAAAATTGAGCGATTAATAAATTTAAACAGATAAGACCAAAATTGATGCCAGATACATTTCTTAATTTTAAAAAGAATCACATCAAATTGACTTAAGCAGGTGAAAATTAAAATAAAGCTGATGATCATTCAGACTGACAAATCAACTTGCATGCACTGTTATCAACTTTAGCATAGCTTAGCATCAGTACATTCCCCCTAAATCATATATTCCCTCCACTATCATGATGCATTCTGTCACAGGGGGGATTTTTCGACCCAAATTTTTCGCCCGTGCGGCCTGCCTTCGCCCAAGGCAGTCAGCCTCACAACCCAAGTCACGGTCTGGATTGCACCCTTAACCCACGTTGGACAGAACTCGAAGGAAACATTAGCCAAGCATAGTAAATAAACGTGAGCCAAACACACAAGTATTTCAGTCCAAAGACCACATATATTAATCCCAAAGTCGAATCAATATACAAGACTCACCCATCAGCCAAACCTTAGCCGACTCCGCTCAAAACTCGCGCAACCAGTGCACCACACGTACACAGTTTCTCGCATAGGCCCCCGGCCCAGAGTCACGGGCTGCTCAGGCCACACGCCTAGCAGTCCGCCATCTCGGCCTCGCACATCTAGCACTGCTCGTACAAAACAGCCTCACGGCCCTCACACTCGTGTCTCAGCCTCACGGCCTCTCTCTACAACATTGAGCTATGAACTATGAGCAACAACAAATGAATACAAGGCTGCCTTTTATAGGCTACGGGTGGTTACAAGCCAACCACTTAGCTTTATGAGAGCCAATCAAACGCTGCCACCTTGCAAAGTCTGAAACCACCTCACATGCTTCTCACATGCCTTGGAACCGCCCTCATGTGCAGCTCACATGTTCGGGAAACCACCCCCTTGTCTCGCTCAACCGCCCAACCGCACGCAACCGCACGCCAAGGTCTAGCCAAGCGCACCGCTTCGGCCCTCGGTCCGAACCAGTCCTCACTT
Organism: Ipomoea nil; assembly: GCF_001879475.1. Classification (NCBI taxonomy): domain Eukaryota; kingdom Viridiplantae; phylum Streptophyta; class Magnoliopsida; order Solanales; family Convolvulaceae; genus Ipomoea; species Ipomoea nil. Next base: position 2,962,132 of record NW_017618593.1, on the reverse strand, counting down.
GGTCCATGGTCTCGCCCGTTCGTCGCACAAGTCTGCGCCAAGACTGCCCGCCTTGCGCCCATGCCGTTCCGCACCGGCATGCATCATCCGCACCGCACCCAACATTTGGCACGCGTACCACATTTCTCGCAACTGTCCGGCTGAGTCTATACCGCACCGCGCCCCTTTTCCGCACAAATGCGCCTAAGTCCGGCCACATTGAGCCACACAGCAAACCAACGCACGAGACCCGCACCAATTCGCACCAACTCACCCTTAGAGCGAATCGCACCGAGACCAACGCCAAAGTCTCGAACCGCTTTGCACCGTCTTCGGACACCACCGCGCTAAACTCGGCCACGGTGCACCTTGTCGCACCAACAAGGCATCAACTCGGCTAAAACACTTAGCTGCATCGCACTGGTTCGCACAACCAGCGCCCTTGCACACCCGGCAAGCACTCGGACCCAAGCCCGTCGCGACTCGAGCTTAACAAGGCCCCATGTACACTTCAGCCACGGACCAACCCCGCGCCTAGTCCGAGCCGCACCACCTCGCGTGCCCGTTCAAGTTGACCACCCGCGACTTAGCCAACCGCTCACCGAGCCGACCAACTTCCCAAGCTGTGCCCTCTTCACAACTTAGCCGTAGCAACCCATTGCCATGCCAAAACAGTCACGTTCGGCCAAAACCAAGGCCAAAACGTGCCACAACGCCGCAGAATCGTGCCGCTAAATTTAGGGGTCCAACATACCTGCCCCACCTAAACCCGTCAACGTCCCTGTTGACGCCTAGCTCCCCGCTAGTCTTAGCACATTCCGCTAAGTCCTTAGCAATCCCGCTAAGCAGCTTGCCACAAATCGGAAAACTTTACATGAGGCTACAAAACCCAACCCAATTACATGAGTTCACGACTGACACGCCCAATCGTTAGCACACTATCTAAATTTACAACTTTTAAAACGAGGGAAAAGTTCAACAACAACAAATCTAGATAGTACAAGCATCAATACATAAATGGCGTTCTCATTGATACTTCAAAACGTCCCGTTCTCGGCCAATTTTCCCGCAAAGGCCCGTACCAAGTTCGAGCACCGAACCAGTACACGCGCTGATCAACACTGCAATGCCCAGCAACACACGCACCACGCTGTCTCGCGTTCACAGGTACATGTACGCGAACCAGCCACACTGCCGTCCGCAACCAGTCAAGGCAATCTGCCCAGACCCGTGCCGAGTCCACGCCCCACTCAGCACCCGTGCTGCCCAATACAACAGCACCCCTCCATTAAGCCGCAACAACGCTCAATAATTCTGGCCAGTACCGACACAATCTGCCGCACACAACGCCCCATCAAGGCATCATATCCTCGGACAAGCCTCACTGCTCGAGCCATCAGCGACCACGGGAAAATAGTCCCGCCCTTTGATGATGCGGGTTCCGTCAAAGGCCACAGGTCCTGATAAAACAGCACTCGACTCCACACGGTCTCGTACTCACCAGCCACGGCTTCATAAAACAAAAGCCAACAGAGTTTGAGTGAAAACCATTTACCTTGCTTCAACGCTTTCCCACGCAGCCATACGTTGCATCTCCTCACCAAGCACTCAGACAGTCCCCTCATTGCGCCGTGAGGTTTCTGCCCCACCTGAACGGCCAGCACACAGTTCAGCGCGCCCATGGCCCTGTTGCTGCCTTCAGTGCGCCTGTGAATCTCGCAACGTCAGACCACCATCTGCCCCAAACACGGCTCTGATACCAATTGTCACGGGGGGATTTTTCGACCCAAATTTTTCGCCCGTGCGGCCTGCCTTCGCCCAAGGCAGTCAGCCTCACAACCCAAGTCACGGTCTGGATTGCACCCTTAACCCACGTTGGACAGAACTCGAAGGAAACATTAGCCAAGCATAGTAAATAAACGTGAGCCAAACACACAAGTATTTCAGTCCAAAGACCACATATATTAATCCCAAAGCCGAATCAATATACAAGACTCACCCGTCAGCCAAACCTTAGCCGACACCGCTCAAAACTCTCGCAACCAGTGCACCACACGTACACAGTTTCTCGCACAGGCCCCCGGCCCAGAGTCACGGGCTACTCAGGCCACACGCCTAGCAGTCCGCCATCTCGACCTCGCACATCTAGCACTGCCCGTACAAAACAGCCTCACGGCCCTCACACTCATGTCTCAGCATCACGGCTCTCTCTACAACACTGAGCTATGAACTATGAACAACAACAAATGAATACAAGGCTGCCTTTTATAGGCTACGGGTGGTTACAAGCCAACCACTTAGCTTTATGAGAGCCAATCAATCGCTGCCACCTTGCAAAGTCTGAAACCACCTCACATGCTCCTCACATGCCTTGGAACCGCCCTCATGTGCAGCTCACATGTTCGGGAACCACCCCCTTGTCTCGCTCAACCGCCCAACCGCACGCAACCGCACGCCAAGGTCTAGCCAAGCGCACCGCTTCGGCCCTCGGTCCGCTCCAGTCCGCACTTGGTCCACGGTCTCGCCCGTTCGTCGCACAAGTCCGCGCCAAGACTGCCCGCCTTAATCTATATCTATACTATATATAATAACAAAATCCTGGAATTTTAACTTCCCGCCCAATTCCTAAAAAATCACTCTTCCCAATAAAATATATTGATTTCTAATTTCCATTTTGTATAATAATTGTGGGTAAAAATTCAATTCAAAAATTTTAAAATAGTGTAATATAATTACCTTTTTACATCTATACTATATATAATAACAAAATCCTGGAATTTCAACTTCCCGAAAAATTACTAAAAATCTCTCTTCCCAATAAAATATATTGATTTCGACTTTCCCCATCGTACAATGATTCTGGGTAAAAATTCTATTCTAAAATTTTAAAATAGTGTAATACAATTCCCTTTGTACATCTATACTATATATACTAACAAAATCCTTGAATTTTAACTTATCGCCCAATTCCTAAAAAATCTTTGTTCCCAATAAAATATATTCATTTGTACTTTCCCATTCGTACAATAATTCTGGGTAAAAAATTCTGTTCTAAAATTATAAAATAGTGTAATATAATTACCTTTGTACATCTATACTATATATAATAACAAAATCCTGGAATTTCAACTTCCCCCAAAATTCCTTAATAATCTCTCTTCCCAATAAAATATATTGATTTCTACTTTCCCATTCGTACAATAATTCTGGGTAAAAATTCGATCCAAAATTTTAAAATAGTGTAATACAATTCCCTTTGTACATGCATCTATACTATTTATAATAACAAAATCCTGGAATTTTAACTTATCGCCCAATTCCTAAAAAATCTCTCTTCCCAATAAAATATATTGATTTCTAATTTCCCACTCGTACAATAATTCTGTGTAAAAATTCTATTCTTAAATTTTAAAATAGCATAATATAATTACCTTTGTACATCTATACTATTTATAATAACAAAATCTTGGAATTTTAACTTACTGCCCAATTCCTAAAAAATCTCTCATCCAAATAACATATATTGATTTCTACTTTCCCATCCGTACAATAATTCTGGGGTAAAAATTTTATTCTAAAATTTTAAAATAGTGTAATACAATTCCCTTTGTACATCTATACTATATATAATAATAAAATCCTGGAATTTTAACTTCCCGCAAAATTCCTAGAAAATCTCTCTTCCCAATAAAATATATTGATTTCTACTTTCCCATTCGTACCATAATAAAAATTCTATTCTAAAATTTTAAAATAGTGTAATACAATTCCCTTTGTACATGCATCTATACTATTTATAATAACAAACTCCTGGAATTTTAACTTATCCCCCAATTCCTAAAAAATCTCTCTTCCCAATAAAATATATTGATTTTTAATTTCCCACCCGTACAATAATTCAGTGTAAAAATTCTATTCTTAAATTTTAAAATAGTGTAATATAATTACCTTTGTACATCTATACTATATATAATAATAAAATCCTGGAATTTTAACTTTCCGCAATATTCCTAAAAAATCTCTCTTCCCAACAAAATGTATCGATTTCTACTTTCCCATTCCTACCATAATTATGGGTAAAAATTCTATTCTAAATTTTAAAATAGTTTAATACAATTCCCTTTGTACATCTATACTATATATAATAACAAAATCCTTGAATTTTAACTCCCACCCAATTCTTAAAAAATATATGTTCCCAATAAAATATATTGATTTCTAATTTCCCATTCGTACAATAGTTCTTGGTAAAAATTCTGTTCTAAAATTTTAAAATAGTGTAATATAAATCCCTTTATACATCTATATCTATACTATATATAATAACAAAATCCTGGAATTTTAACTTACCGCCCAATTCCTAAAAAATCTCTCTTCCCAATAACATATATTGATTTCTACTCTCACATTCGTACAATAATTCTTGGTAAAAATTCAATACAAAAATTTTAAAATAGTGTAATATAATTACCTTTGTACATCTATACTATATATAATAACAAAATTCTGGAATTTCAACTTCCCGAAAAATTCCTAATAAAATCTCTCTTCCAAATAAAATATATTGATTTCTACTTTCCCCATCGTACAATAATTCTGGGTAAAAATTCTAATCTAAAATTTTAAAATAGTGTAATACAATTCCCTTTGTACATCTATAATCTATAATCTATAATCTATAATATATATAATAACAAAATCATTGAATTTTAACATATCGCCCAATTCCTAAAAAATCTCTGTTCCCAATAAAATATATTGATTTGTACTTTCCCATTCATACAATAATTTTGGGTAAAAAATCTGTTTTAAAATTTTAAAATAGTATAATACAATTCTCTTTGTACATCTATACTATATATAATACCAAAATCCTGGTTATTTTAACTTCCCACCCAATTCCTATTACAAAATAGTGTAATACAATTCCCTTTGTACATGCATCTATACTATTTATAATAACAAAATCCTGGAATGTTAACTTATCGCCCAATTCCTAAAAAATCACTCTTTCCAATAAAATATATTGATTTCTAATTTTCCACTCGTACAATAATTCTGTGTAAAAATTCTATTCTTAAATTTTAAAATAGCGTAAAATTACCTTTGTACATCTATACTATATATAATAACAAAATCCTGTAATTTTAACTTACCCCCCCCCCCCCCCCCCCAATTCCAAAAAAATCTTTCATCCAAATAACATATATTGATTTCTACTTTCCCATCCGTACAATAATTCTGGGTAAAAAATTTATTTTAAAATTTTAAAATAGTGTAATACAATTCCCTTTGTACATCTATACTATATATAATAATAAAATCCTGGAATTTTAACTTCCCGCAAAATTCCTAAAAAATCTCTCTTCCCAATAAAATATATTGATTTCTACTTTCCCATTCGTACCATAATAAAAATTCTATTCAAAAATTTTAAAATAGTGTAATACAATTCCTATTGTACATGCATCTATACTATTTATAATAACAAACTCCTGGAATTTTAACTTATCCCCCAATTCCTAAAAAATCTTTGTTCCCAATAAAATATATTGATTTCTAATTTCCCACTCGTACAATAATTCAGTGTAAAAATTCTATTCTTAAATTTTAAAATAGTGTAATATATTTACCTTTGTACATCTATACTATATATAATAATAAAATCCTGAAATTTTAACTTTCCGCAATATTCCTAAAAAATCTCTCTTCCCAATAAAATATATTGATTTCTACTTTTCCATTCGTACCATAATTCTGGGTAAAAATTCTATTCTAAAATTTTAAAATAGTTTAATACAATTCACTTTGTACATCTATACTATATATAATAACAAAATCCTTGAATTTTAACTCCCGCCCAATTCCTAAAAAATCTATATTCTCAATAAAATATATTGATTTCTACTTTCCCATTCATACAATAATTCTGGGTAAAAATTCTGTTCTAAAATTTTAAAATAGTGTAATATAAGTCACTTTCTACATCTATATCTATACTATATATAATAACAAAATCCTGGAATTTTAACTTACCGCCCAATTACTAAAAAATCTCTCTTCCAAATAACATATATTGATTTCTACTCTCCCATTCGTACAATAATTCTTGGTTAAAATTCAATTCAAAAATTTTAAAATAGTCTAATATAATTACCTTTGTACATCTATACTATATATAATAACAAAATTCTGGAATTTCAACTTCCCGAGAAATTCCTAATAAAATCTCTCTTCCAATTAAAATATATTGATTTCTACTTTCCCCTTCGTACAATAATTCTGGGTAAAAATTCTAATCTAAAATTTTAAAATAGTGTAATACAATTCCCTTTGTACATCTATACTATATATAATAACAAAATCCTTGAATTTTAACATATCGCCCAATTCCTAAAAAATCTCTGTTCCCAATAAAATATATTTGTAAGTGTAAAATATTTTTACACAATATTGGCAATTTTATTTTTTTTTACTAGTGTTAGTTTTAAATTAAATTAGAGTTGCTAATTCATTATGGACCACGTGAGATCACAATTAGTGGACAACAACATAATTAGTGGACAACATTCCTTGTATTCTTAAAGTCCACAAAGAAGCTTTCAAATTGAGTGGATGAGGCTTGTTCGAACAGTGTGTTGCTAAGGGAAAGGCTACATGGGTGGATCAAGACAAACAAGGCTTATGAAAGGATTATAAATACACACAGTTCGAAGGAAGCAATTGCCGATTTTTTAGAATTACAATTGCGAGAGCTATTATGATATTTACAGAGCAATTTACATTTTGAATGTATTTTCTGATTTAATTCGTAAGAATATTTATATTGTACTGCATGATCAGTACGTGGTACTGCTGAAGCTTCTTGTGAAGAATTGTTCGGGTATTCGTGTGTCAGTCCTGGATAGGTGTTAGAAAGAGTGGTAGTGGTAAAGGCTGGAGGCCATATTCAATTACCTCTTGTAATACTCCTTTGGTGAACATCTATAGTGGATTGGGCAGACATGGGTTGCCCCGCAGACGTAGGAGAAGGAGCTCCGAACTGCGTAACAATTTCCTTGTGTTTTTATTTTATTATGCTTTCTGCAGTTATTATTTATACTTGCTTAAACGAGTTAAATTAATCAACTAAATTACTCAATTAACATATAAAAACACTTTTCTTTTATATTTCAAGTATCACGGTACAATTTCAATTGGTATCAGAGCCTGTAGACTTAATCTATTAGTCTATCGATCTGGCGAATCCGTGCATCTTGAATTCATCTCTTCAGCGGCTCTTTTTCTTTCTCTGTTTATTTCTTATTTGTGTGATCTCACTGGGTATTGAGTTTTGCAGAATGGACCGAACTAAAGTCCTTCCCCAATTGACTGGCGACAACTACGCATATTGGAAGGCTCGCACCCGTACACATTTAAAAGCTCAGGGTGAAGCTGTATGGCGATCTGTGGTGTCAGGATGGACACATCCCATTAAACCCAGTTCCAGCGCAGATGGAACAGAGGTCACTAAACCAGAAACTGAGTGGACTCAAACAGAAATAACCAATGCAGGAAACAATGATAAAGCCTTAGACACAATCTATTCTCTTATGCATGAAAGCCAGTTTTCAATTGTTGCAAGTATTCCTTCAACTAAAGGGGCTTGGGAGGCCCTTGAGTCTACATACGAAGGAACTACTTCGGTAAAACAGTCAAAGTTGCAACTGGTCCAGTCAGAATTCGAAGAACTGCGCATGAACGAGGATGAGACTGTCAGCGACTTTCATACACGCATACAGGAGTTGGCAAATCGCGCAATGGTCCTTGGTGAACCTTTCCCGCAGGAAAACTTGTTAAAAAGATACTGAGATCTTTACCGCCCAGGTTCCGAATGAAAGTCACAGCCATCCAAGAGCATGATGGCTGGGAGAAAAGATCTGTTACTCAGCTAATGGGAAATCTTAAAACATATGAAATGGAGATTTTAACTGATCATACGAAAAAACAAAAAAATATTGCTTTTGCCGCTGAAGAAAATAATGTAGTATCTGATACAGATGAAACTAGTGAAGATACGGTTGCATTCTTGACTAAACAGTTTTCTAAAATTTTGAAACAGGTATCCAAAAACACTCGCAACAAAAATTCTCAAAAGGGAGGAACGTTGTTCAAAACTACACCTAGGACAGGGACAACAAACTCCAAGCAGTCTGTCTCACGTCCAGGACAGTCCAAAGAAAGGTCCAACAACAAAGGCATCAAGTGTTACGAGTGTGAAGGATTTAGACATGTACAAGCTGAATGTGCCACCTATCTTCGACGCAAAAAGTCTATGTCAGGCATTACCTGGAGCGATGATGAGCCCGATGTTGAACCAACTAGGTCAGATGTCGAAGAAATTTCTGGTAATTTTGTTGCATTCACAGCACGATTTACTGACAGTTCAGAACTTGTTGAAGACTCAGAAGGTGGTGACTACGTCTCTGCAGAAGATGTGGAACAAAGTGCTTTATCTTTTGAAGCTGAATTTAATAAGTTGTATCCCAAATGGGAAGCATTAAGAAAAATGAACTGCAAACTGTCTAGTGAAATAGAGATTGTAACGAATGCAAATAAAGTATATCAAAATCAAGTAGCTGATAGGAATGCTTTGCTTAAAGAAGCAGTAGGTCGAGAAGAAAGACTACAACACGAAGTACAAACCGGAAAGGTACTTCTTAAGGAAGCAGCTACCCGAGAAGCAAAACTCCAACAAGAAGTTCAGAATTTGAAACAGGAGCTCAGCACCTACAAACGACAAATCCAAATGATGGATACCACTTCAACACTCGATAAGATTCTTGATTCCGGCAGGAAAACCTCTGCAAAATATGGGTTGGGCTTCACTGGCAATAACTCCAAAGATAAGACTGTGTTTGTCAAAGCATTTGGAACTGTTCCAGACGACATCCCTGAATGCAGCACTGTGAAACGCTCTTATGGTAAAGTAAACGTTCATAAGATGAGATATAAGCTATATAATCCTGTTTGCCACTATTGCAGGTTACGCGGATATACCAGACCTGAATGTTACTACTTGTACAAAGATCAAAGGATTGAGAAGTTCAGGCACAAGAACATTCAACCGTTCACAAAACAGATTTGGGTCAAAAAGGCTGATTATATATCTTTTGTTTCATTTCATACTAAAAGTGCAGGACGAGAAGAAAAATGGTATTTTGACAGCGGGTGTTCCCGACACATGACAGGGAATGCAAAATTCCTGAACAACGTCAACACCAGTAATGGTGAAGTTACTTTTGGTGACGGTGTCAAAGGTCAAGTAACGGCCGTAGGCACTTTAAATGTAGCTGGTCTGCCAAAATTGGACAAAGTGCTACTAGTCCGAGGACTTCACGCTAATCTTATTAGCATAAGTCAATTGTGCGACCAAAACTGGAACGTGTGCTTCACCAAAAACAGCTACAGTGTGATGGACAACACAAATCAATGTGTCATGGAAGGTAAACGATCAACTGATAATTGCTATATTCTAACCAACAATGTGTTATGTTGCAGGTCTAGTATGAATGAAGCTGAGCTATGGCATCAAAAAATGGGGCATCTTAGTTATAGACTTCTCGATAAACTTGTAAAAATCGAAAGTGTTCGTGGGCTACCAAAGATGAAAATAGAGTCAACTATATGTGGTGCCTGCCAAGCTAGGAAACAAACCAGATCAGCTCATCCAGCTCAACACACCATAAACACAAGTCGGTGCCTGGAATTGATACACATGGACCTCGTTGGACCAACTCAGACAGAAAGTGTTTGGAGGTAAGAAATATATACTAGTATGTGTAGATGACTTTTCTCGTTTTTCTTGGGTTATGTTTCTCAGGGAAAAGTCCGAGGCACTTGAGGCATTCAAAACACTGGGATTAAAACTTCAAAAAGAAAGAAACGAATCCATAAGGAGAATCCGAAGCGATCACGGCAGAGAATTCGAGAACAAAGTATTCGATGACTTTTGTAACAAATCAGGGATTACACATGAGTATTCAGCACCAAAAACTCCACAACAAAACGGAGTTGTGGAAAGGAAAAATCGCACTATCCAGGAGATGGGTAGAGTTTTGCTCAACGCCAAAGGACTACCTCAAAAATTTTGGGCAGAAGCTGTAAACACTGCGTGTCACATTATCAACAGAGTTTATCTACGTCCGGGTACAACAAAAACTCCGTACGAGCTCTGGAAAGGTAAGAAACCAAACATTACTTATTTTCATATTTTCGGCTCACGTTGCTTTATTTTGAAAGATAGGAATCTTACTTCTAAATTCGAACCAAAAAGCGACGAATGAGTTTTTCTCGGATATTCCACCAACAGCAGAGCCTATCGGGTATATAATAAAGTGACCAAAACCATAATGTAGTCCACAAACGTCGTCATTGATGATCAACCCAGTGACATTACTGAAGTTATTCAGTCTGATCCAGTGACAGAACCTGAAACTGAACGACCTAAAACTCCTACCGCTGATACTCCATAACCAAACTGTGAGTCACCTTCTTCATCACCCATATGCAATCAACCTGAATCTGAACCCGAGACAGAATCAGAAAATGAGCATGAAGACATTGACATTCCAACTCGTATCCAGAAAAATCATCTAATTCAAAATGTAATTGGAGATCCATGTTCAGGTGTGAAAACTAGAGGCAAACCAAAACGTGACTATCTTGAACTAGCAGGATACTCGTGCTATACATCACAATTTGAACCAAAGAACATCAAAGAAGCCCTAACTGACGAGCACTGGATCAAGGCCATGCAAGAAGAATTGGGGCAATTCGAAAGGAACAAGGTATGGACTCTAATTCCTAAACCGAATAACGTAAATGTTGTAGGTACAAAGTGGATTTTCCGAAACAAAACAGACGCAACCGGAAATATTGCACGAAATAAAGCAAGGTTAGTTGCTCAAGGGTATTCCCAAATTGAGGGAATAGACTACGACGAAACGTTTGCTCCAGTGGCTTGCCTGGAATCCATCCGGTTGCTACTCTCCATTGCTTGCGCACTAAAGATCAAGCTCTTTCAGATGGATGTTAAAACAGCCTTTCTAAATGGCTATCTCACAGAGGATATATATGTAGCACAACCAAAAGGATTTGAAGATCCACAACATCCAGAATATGTATACAAGCTTCAAAAAGCTCTATACGGACTAAAACAAGCTCCACGAGCCTGGTACGAAAGACTTGCCCAATATTTACTTCAAAATAACTACAAACGAGGTGGTTCGGACAAAACCTTGTTCATAAAACTACGTTGATGATATTGTGTTTGGGTCCACACAGACAGGTGAAACTGACAAACTGGTCAAAGTGATGAAACAAGAGTTCGAAATGAGTATGATCGGAGAGTTAACTTATTTTCTAGGATTACAGGTACATCAGTCAGAAGAAGGAATATTTATTTCTCAAACAAAATATGCGAAAAATCTCATATCCAAATTCGGTCTTGAATCTGCAAAAGATGCCCGAACACCCGTCTCTACAACTACAAAGTTATCTAAAAACAATCAAGGAACTTCCGTTGACTCCACCTTATACAGGAGTATGATCGGCAGTCTGCTATACCTAACTGCTAGTAGACCGGACATCATGGTAAGTGTGGGTATGTGTGCACGATATCAAGCAGATCCAAAGGAATCGCATTTGAAGGCGGTCAAACGTATCATAAAATATGTGAAAGGTATAATTAATTACGGCATTTGGTATTCTACTGACACAAATCTTAGCCTTACAGGTTTTAGTGATGCTGACTGGGCGGGTAACGCCGACGATAGAAAAAGTACGTCCGGAGGATGTTTCTTTATTGGGAAAAATTTGGTTGCCTGGCTGAGTAAAAAGCAAAATTCAATATCACTCAGCACTGCAGAAGCTGAGTACATAGCTGCAGGCAGTTGTTGTACTCAATTACTATGGATGCGACAAATGCTGACTGACTATGGGTTTGACCAGAAAAATATGGTACTCTTCTGTGACAACACGAGCGCGATCAATATATCTAAAAATCCTGTCCAACACTCCAGGACAAAGCACATAGACATCCGTCATCATTTCATCCGTGAACTAGTCGAAGAAAAAGAGATCAAATTAGAATATATTCCGACTGAAAAGAATCTTGCAGACTTATTCACAAAACCGTTAGATAAATCCAGGTTTGAATTACTTCGTGCCGCTCTCGGAGTTTGTACGATTAATGTTTAATTGCTCCAACAGGTAAATAATTTAATCTTTTATCAGTTTATGTATTCTACTTCTCTTAGTAATCTAATTATTTTTTTTCTTCGAATTTTTCAGGAATAAAAGCAATATCACGTGCTGAAATTTTTTTTACACATCAAAGTTGTTTTCTCCGTATCTAATACACTTATATTGAATGAGCCTAATTTTTATTTTCTGTTTATTCGTGTCCTCTTAAACAACTAGAAGACTTATTGAAGTCAAAACCTATTTTCTATCCTAAACCCTCTAATTAGCTCTCATCATACCCTAGGTCTTCTACCCATCATCTCATCCCACGCCTTTTGAGAAGCCATCACATCACATTAAATGCTTTGTCTCTTTCCTTGCATTCCCTTCACCTAAAGCCGAGACCTTCTTCTTCTTCATCTAGATTTCTCTATCTAAGTCCACCATTGTTAATCCTAGAACCAAGACACAAAAATGGACAATCCCTTTTTCGTACATGTTTCCTCCTCTGCAAGAATCACAATGCTTCATCAAATTATAGACGCTGATTCCCCTTTTCCTCCCGAAATTACTGATCGGATTCTAGCCACCATCAAGCAACAATCTTCTCTTCTAGATGGTCTCACGGACAAGGAACGCCGCCAGCTGCTTGCCCTTGCCCGCCATGTCTCCGTCGTGCCCTTTCCCATCCCAACCGAGACACAGTCCATGCCTGCCATACCGGAGCCAATACCAGTGTCTGCTCTCCTCTCTCCAGTCAATCAAGTGGTATCACCCTCTTCCCTTTCCCCTCTTGGTCGAAATTTATCTACTTCTCGTAAAATTGATTTCAATGTTTCTTTACCTGAGCAGTTTGTGTCTTCTGTGCCCACTTGTTCCATAAATGTACATTCTCTACCATTGCCAAATGACCCCTATGATCCGGCTTCTCATCCCGTATCCCGCTTTACTGCTCCCTTAATTTCTTATTCTGATTATGTGAGCTCTTTATCCTCCAATTTCTTTATTCGAAATATAGCACAAAGTTTATCCTCTCCAAATAAGCCTATGCCGTGTTCTGCCTTCTCCATTCCCATTCACGTACCTACCACTATTGCAAAAATGGAGACCGTCCCTATACCTATGTCACCAATGCAAGATTCTGTTCCCCTTATTACTGTGCCTTTATCTAAGCCTTCCCGCAAGGGAAAGGAAAAATTGTGTGATGCAGGTCCCACTGAAAAGCGAAAAATTTCTGCTGTGGATGCTACGGATGGTCCAACTGACCGAAAACATCAAAGAAGGGGGTCCACTCTTCCACCCAGGATCACTCGTTCCCGAGCCAATGTTGATACTCCAATTATTCCTCCTTCATCAGGTTTCAAATCAAGAAGTTCTGGCAAGGTCTACAAACCCAAGCTGCTTTCACCCGAGTTATTGACAGTTTGGCAGACTCATGTTCACCGAGATTTCATCATTGAAAAGACCATCAATAAAGCAGATTTGGCTGCCAAGTGTAACATTATCCCGTTGCTGCGTGATCAAAATCTGCTTGCTTCCCTCCGGCATGTTGGTCCGTATTCGACTTAGTTGACGGCCGAATTCTACACAAATCTGACTTTGGATACATTTACTGAAGGCTCCGCAAGGTTTCATCAAGTCTACATTCGCTGTAAATGGTACCCCTTTGGCCCTACGGAGATTAATGCTTATTTGGGCACCCCGAATAATCCTGCCTCTCCGGATCCGAGCCCTCAATTGTTGGCTACTGCTCTCACTCATAATAAGGAGTTTCATGGCCGAGGGATGGTCTTTCTAGCTTGAAGCTAACCACGGTCTATTCTGTGCTTTTGCGCCTAGCTTCCGCGAATTGGGTCCCGGCCGTGCGTCGTCACCAAATTTCTTAACAACTTGCTGGACTCCTATACAAAATCCGAAACCGCCTTCCGTTCAACCTTGACATGGTTATTTTCTCTCATTTAATGTCTTTTTTGCAGAAAAAGGAGGCCAAAATACATCTCCTGTTTCCATGTTTGATCTTCGGAGTCCTTCAAGATCACGGTTTTCAACCATATAAGGAGGAAGTCCTTACAACTCCCGACAATGCCTATATTTTTGATGATCGACTCACTCAACGGGGACATTATGATGATCGGGCGTCTCTGGCTCAACTTCCGGACATTCCACCTCTGGCACCACTGCATTCTGCCCCAGCTTCTTCAGCTGACACTGCTTCGGCTTCTCGTCCGGGCGCTAAACGGATTCCCAAAGAACCCACTACTTTGGTTGATCGTCGGCAGATTCTACTCACTCTTGAGGCCTCTATTGCGCAAGTTCAACAGTCCGTTGCCTCTCAACAAGCCACCATCGCTGGCCTGGAAAATCTTCGGGATGTGCAACTCAAGGAAATCACCTGTATGGAAGCTATTCACGCTCAGATTCTTGCACACACTGGTGTTGCTACCTCGGGTTCTGACTCTGAAGAGGGAGACGATGATTCTGACTCGGGCACCCCGTCTGCACGGTAATTCTGATCCACTATTTTGATGTTCACCTGCCTTTGTCATTTTCTTTGGCAAAAGGGGGAGTTAGGAGTAAGGGGGAGTAGTACGGATGTTTTGGATGTTTTGGAAGGTTGTTTATTTTGGAAGCGTTTTGACTGCTACAATATTGATTTTGGTTTGGCTATTTTGGACATGATTATGCTAGTAAGGTAATAATGGACTGACATTAGTTAGGGGGAGTAATAGAAGTGTTGGTGCTCCTAACTAACAGTATGAATTTTTTGGTATGATATCTGCTCAAGAAAATCGTTGATTTAGTATGCTATGGTTTTTATGTCTGTATGTGATTTAAGATTTGAAGTGTTTCAATCAGGTTTTCAACTCACATGTGGTCCAAAAGAATTAAGTTGCTAATTGTTAATTTTATATTTCTATGTCTTGTTAAGTGTCTATACTAAGGGCCATAAATAAAAATAGTTTTTAATCTTGCCCAAAGTATTTGATACTCAAGTTTACCAAATAAAATGCCAAAGGGGGAGATTGTAAGTGTAAAATATTTTTACACAATATTGGCAATTTTAATTTTGTTTTACTAGTGTTACTTTTAAATTAAATTAGAGTTGCTAATTCATTATGGGCCACGTGAGATCACAATTAGTGGACAACAACATAATTAGTGGACAGCATTCCTTGTATTCTTAAAGTCCACAAAGAAGCTTTCAAATTGAGTGGATGAGGCTTGTTCGAACAGTGTGTTGCTAAGGGAAAGGCTACATGGGTGGATCAAGACAAACAAGGCTTATGAAAGGATTATAAATACACACAGTTCGAAGGAAGCAATTGCCGATTTTTGAGAATTACAATTGCGAGAGCTATTCTGATATTTACAAAGCAATTTACATTTTGAATGTATTTTCTGATTTAATTCGTAAGAATATTTATATTGTACTGCATGATCAGTACGTGGTACTGCTGAAGCTTCTTGTGAAGAATTGTTCGGGTATTCGTGTGTCAGTCCTGGATAGGTGTTAGAAAGAGTGGTAGTGGTAAAGGCTGGAGTCCATATTCAATTACCTCTTGTAATACTCCTTTGGTGAACGTCTATAGTGGATTGGGCAGACGTGGGTTGCCCCGCAGACGTAGGAGAAGCAGCTCCGAACTGCGTAACAATTTCCTTGTGTTTTTATTTTAATATGCTTTCTCCAGTTATTATTTATACTTGCTTAAACGACTTAAATTAATTAACTAAATTACTCAATTAACATATAAAAACACTTTTCTTTTATATTTCAAGTATCACGGTACAATTTCAATATTGATTTGTACTTTCTCATTCGTACAATAATTTTGGGTAAAAAATCTGTTCTAAAATTTTAAAATAGTGTAATACAATTCTCTTTGTACATCTATACTATATATAATACCAAAATCCTGGATATTTTAACTTCCCACCCAATTCCTATTACAAAATAGTGTAATACAATTCCCTTTGTAAATGCATCTATACTATTTATAATAACAAAATCCTGGAATGTTAACTTATCGCCCAATTCCTAAAAAATCTCTCTTCCCAATAAAATATATTGATTTCTAATTTCCCACTCGTACAGTAATTCTGTGTAAAAATTCTATTCTTAAATTTTAAAATAGCGTAATATAATTACCTTTGTACATCTATACTATATATGATAACCAAATCCAGAAATTTTAACTTACCCCCCAATTCCAAAAAAATCTCTTATCCAAATAACATATATTGATTTCTACTTTCCCATCCGTACAATAATTCTGGGTAAAAATTTTATTCTAAAATTTTAAAATAGTGTAATACAATTCCATTTGTACATCTATACTATATATAATAATAAAATCCTTGAATTTTAACTTCCCGCAAAATTCCTAGAAAATCTCTCTTCCCAATAAAATATATTGATTTCTACTTTTCCATTCGTACCATAATAAAAATTTTATTCTAAAATTTTAAAATAGTGTAATACATTTCCCTTTGTACATGCATCTATACTATTTATAATAACAAACTCCTGGAATTTTAACTTATCCCCCAATTCCTAAAAAATCACTCTTCCCAATAAAATATATTGATTTCTAATTTCCCACTTGTACAATAATTCTGTGTAAAAATTCTATTCTTAAATTTTAAACTACTGTAATATAATTACCATTGTACATCTTTACTATATATAATAATAAAATCCTGGAATTTTAACTTCCTGCAATATTCCTAAAAAATCTCTCTTCCCAATAAAATATATTGATTTCTAGTTTTCCATTCGTATCATAATTCTGGGTAAAAAATCTATTCTAAAATTTTAAAATAGTTTAATACAATTCCCTTTGTACATCTATACTTCTATATTACATATAAAAACAAAATCCTGGAATTTTAACTTCCCGCCCAATTCCTAAAAAATCTATGTTCCCGATAAAATATATTGATTTCTACTTTCCCATTCGTACAATAGTTCTGGGTAAAAATTCTGTTCTAAAATTTTTTTAATAGTGTAATATAAGTCCCTTTCTACATCTATATCTATACTATATATAATAACAAAATCCTGGAAATTTAACTTCCCGCCCAATTACTAAAAAATCACTCTTCCCAATAAAATATATTTATTTCTAATTTCACTTTTGTACAATAATTGTGGGTAATAATTCAATTCAAAAATTTTAAAATAGTGTAATATAATTACCTTTGACTGGCTCTGATACCAAATGTTAGATATATTAAATATAATATATTTAATATAATATATATTAAATATAATATAATATATCTATAATATATATTAAATATAATATATCTATATATTATATTTATATATATTGAGAAGAGAGAGAGAGGAATAGATAATTTTATTGATGATTAGAAATGCTTGAATAACAAATCTATTTATACTAGATAAGATAATTCAAATGCTAAAATAAAGGAGTTAATGCTCCATGTAAAGCTAACATCATGGTCATGTACTGCACCTATAATTACTCCCATTATTTTTAACCAATTAACTAACTCATCTTACTTGGTTTAATATAATAATAATATTATTATTATAACATTGCCTCCTTTAAACCAAGTTGGATATATTGGTCATCCCAATATCTCCTTCTTCAATTTAAGAAATGTCTCCGTCTTCAAGTTGGATATACGGACTTGTATTTCGTTCTGTAAACCCACTTTACTCCAATTGGCTTCTTCCCAAGAGGTACATCTGTTAACTCCCAGGTACCATTCTTCTCAATGGCACGTATCTCCTCATCCATCGCCTTAAGCCAATGAGTTTCTGTAGCAGCCTCCTCAAAAGATAAAGGATCACAATCTGCAAAAAGAGCAAATTGAATAATCTCTTCATCCGACAAGTCATTATCATGACCCAAAACATAATCTTGCAAGCGAGCTGGTAAGTGGCGCTCGTGCTGAGATCGTCGAACTGACGACTCTGGCTGTGAAGGAGACTTGACATTATCTGGAATCGGTTGCTCTTCAACAATATTTTCAACAACAGGAATAACAACTGAACTTTCATCTTTAGCTAACCAATCCCAAGCACCATATTCATCAAAAGTGACATCACGACTTATAACAACCTTTTTAGTTTCAGGATTGTATAGTTTATAAGCCTTTGAAGTGTCACTATAACCAATGAATATGCATTTCTCACCTTTATCATCCAACTTCTTTCTCAGTGGATCTGGCACATGTGAATATGCCAAACATCCAAAAACCTTGAGATATTTGATAGAGGGTTTTCTCCCACTCCAAGCTTCTTCGGGTGTCTTATCCCGGACACTCTTAGTTGGACACCTATTCAACACATAGACAGCACAAGCAACAACTTCTGCCCAAAAAGGTTTAGGCAGATCCTTGGATTTCAACATGCACCTTACCATATCCATGATAGACCTATTCTTCCTCTCAGCCACTCCATTTTGTTGTGGAGTGTATCTAGCTGTCATCTGATGTTGAATACCCTTCTTCTTCAGAAAATCATCACAGGCAATATATTCTGTACCTCTATCAGTTCTCAAGATTTTAATTTCATAACCACTCTGCTTTTCAACAAAAGCCTTAAATTGTTTGAAAACATCACATGCTTCAGACTTTTGCTTCAGAAAGTAAACCCATGTTTTTCTACTGAAATCATCAATGAAAGTAATAAAGTACTTACAACCTCCATGTGAGGGAACCTCCAACGAACATAGGTCTGAGTGAATAATCTCCAACTGTTTTGTAGCTCTCCTTGACTTGCCCACGGGAAAGGGATCTCTATGCTTCTTCCCAATCACACAAATCTCACAGATACGATCAGGGACATTCACAACAGGTAAATCAGAAACAAGTTCCTTTCTCGCAAGATAGTTTAATCCAGAGAAATGGAAATGCCCAAATCGCATATGCCATAACCAATTATCATCACAAACTTCAGAATTAAAGCAAGCAAGTAGAGTATGCTTAATTTTCAAAGGAAATAGTCGATTTTGGGAAATATTTACCTTTGCAATCAAAACTCCTTTAGCATCTGCAATGGTACAACACCCCTGAGCAATATGTATCTTATATCCTTTTTTTGACAACTGACCCAAA
The DNA here is from genome assembly GCF_001879475.1 of Ipomoea nil. Lineage (NCBI taxonomy): Eukaryota > Viridiplantae > Streptophyta > Magnoliopsida > Solanales > Convolvulaceae > Ipomoea > Ipomoea nil. The sequence goes on along the minus strand of NW_017618593.1, from coordinate 2,942,839 downwards.
CTCAACAAATTTTGGTGTAGTTCAGGAACATAGAACACATCGGATATAAAATTGTGAGTACCATCCTTCAACTGAATAGAGATTTTACCTTTTCCAAAAATTGGCACCTTTGACTTATTGCCAAATGTCACTTCAGACCGGACTGATTCATCCAATTCAGAAAACAATTCTTTCTTCCCACACATATGGTTACTACACCCAGTATCCAAGAACCATATGTTCTTATCTGCAGAAAAACTATCGCTGGCTAAAAGTAAAGTTTCAGAACTCTCACCAGACTTTTCAGCAGTGTTTTCAGCAATGTTTGCTTGATTTCCACGATTGTTGTCCTCATTATACCAACAATCTGCAATCTTGTGCCCATACTTGCCACAATTGTAGCAATGAAATGGAAATTTACCTTGTTTGGTATTACCTCCACCTCTTCCTTGGTTGGAGTTACCACGTCCTCCTCCTTGGTTGAAGTTACCACGACCTCTTCCACTAGAACCTCCTCTTCCTCTTCCACGACCTCTACCAGATCCTCCACCTCTTTGATTAGTGGCAGTCACATTAAGGGTGACTTGGCTCTTCAAAGCTTCTTCTGCTAGTGGTTTCGATTTTGACGCAATCCTGTCAATATGACTTCCTACCATACCTTTCAGCTCTGCAATTGATAAGAGCTCGATTTTGTGTGACTCTGTTATTGAAGCCACCACATGGTCATACTTCATCGGCATAGTTCGAAGAACTTTTTCAACCACTGCACCATCTTCAATCGTATCTCCATATAGCCTCATCTTATTCACCATATCAATAAGACGAGTGAAATACGCATCTACTGTTTCTGTAGAGGTCATCTCACAATTATCGTACAACCTTCTCAACGACTGCAACTTAGACTTCTGTGCCCGATCGACTCCTTTGTGTGACACCTTTAAGATGTCCCAAGCTTGTTTTGCTGTTTGAGCACGAGCTAATTGCCCAAAAATGGAATAATGAACACCTTGGTGAATCTGACCCAAGGCCAATTTATCTCGCCGTATAGCGGCTGCATCAGCTCCTTCGGGTAGACCGGGATCAACAAAGCTCCAAAGATTTTGAGCTTGCAAATGTGTGGACATCATAATTTGCCAATAATTGTAATCGAGTTTCCCGTCCAATTTGGGACCCGTCCATACAATATTGAAATTTGCAGCCATATTTCACTACGAAAAATATCTCGGGGTTGAAAGGTTGACTGGCTCTGATACCAAATGTTAGATATATTAAATATAATATATTTAATATAATATATATTAAATATAATATAATATATCTATAATATATATTAAATATAATATATCTATATATTATATTTATATATATTGAGAAGAGAGAGAGAGGAATAGATAATTTTATTGATGATTAGAAATGCTTGAATAACAAATCTATTTATACTAGATAAGATAATTCAAATGCTAAAATAAAGGAGTTAATGCTCCATGTAAAGCTAACATCATGGCCATGTACTGCACCTATAATTACTCCCATTATTTTTAACCAATTAACTAACTCATCTTACTTGGTTTAATATAATAATAATAATATTATTATAACATATACTATATATAATAACAAAATCCGGGAATTTCAACTTCCCGCAAAATTCCTAAAAAATTTATCTTCCCAATAAAATATATTGATTTCTACTTTGCCATTCATACAATAATTCTGGGTAAAAATTCTATTCTAAAATTTTAAAATAGTGTCATCGACCGCTTTGAACAAAATATCTTTGGCAATGTTGTCCAAATTATTTTGCCCTCTATCTTCCTTTGTCCACTCCATTTTTGGCTTTGGAATATATCGTGGAGCATTTGGAGTTAGTGCGGCGGCAGTGTTAACTTCCATAATTTGGATAGGACCATTTGCGATGACTTCCCACATTTCGTCATTTAAAGCAGATAAGTGCACCTGCATACGTATTTTCCAATCATCAAATTTATCAAGTGAGAAAAACAAATTTTGAGCAAGAGCCATATCTCTCTTCATCTTGAAGATTTTGAGATCTATCTAGCAGTCAAAATTGACTCAAATAGACAACCGCTCTGATACCACTTGTTGGTCCCGAAAGGGTGGCGAGAAGTCTAGAGGGGGGGTGAATAGACTTCTCTAACTTTTTAAACTTTCTTCAAAAACACACAGGGCAAATAACACTTTGATAATTTCAACTCTAAGTAACAAGCATCAACAAGATAAACAACTTAGAGTGTGCAGCGGAATAAGTAGCGGTAAAGTGTTATGCTTAATTAGTGCGGTGCTCAAAGAGAGATTTTAAACATGCAACACGTTAGAAACACTTGATATGGTTCAAAGATGATGTACGTAAAGTTTGGCTTGCATGCAAACGTGGGAACTATCAAAGCCAGACAGATAAAGATATGCGATAAATCGTAATCGGGTTAGTTCGCAGTTAGAATAAGCATGCATGAAATGTATGAGCAGTAAGTAAATAGAGAGAGAGATTTATAGTGGTTCAGAGGTGGTGTAATCCTCCTAGTCCACTCTTCTCCTTTCACTTCAAGGAGGAAATTCACTATTCTTCGATCACCCAGATACAATAGTGAATAAGTGTCCACCGACACTTCTCCGAGTGCTTCGCACAAAGCTACACTCCTCCAAGGTTTTTCGCAAGCTCCTCTTGTTACTCCGCCTTCCCGAGTACTTCACACCAAGCTGTACTCCTACACCACGAGAACTACGCACAAAGCTACGTCCTCTAAGGGTTTTCACAAGCTCATCTTGTTACTCTGCCCTTCACTACGAGTGCTACGCACAAAGCTACACTCAACCAGGGTTTTTCACTCTCTCTAGTTACTCCGCCCTCTTTCTACACTCAGTAGAGAATATTACAAAGAAATAAAATTTCTCTCTCACTCAGACTTGAATTTTATTCTATGAAGCTGTTTCCCCCTTTTTCGGCTAATAAAAAATATAGCTTGTATCTTTTGCTTGTATGTTTTAGCCGTTGTTCAAGATGTTGAACTGCTCAACCTCTTGGGGTTTTTCTTGCTTAACTGCTCTCTTCTTCTCTTCTCTTTTTTGTCTTCAAGTCTACTTGAACAATTTATAGTTAGTGAAAGTTATTTGCCCGTTGATCAACTTTCGATCTCAATCGTCCATTTTGAATTGTAGTTGATCAAAAGATATTGTCAACTTGATCTGAAATATTAGGTAGATGTCTTTTCTCCTTTTGTCAGATGATTTGAATAATTTGCCCGTTGCCGTGTCTTGAATTTTGTAGCCTCCAAAATTTGAATAAGTTCGGCGCGACAATCTTTGACATTTCTGGTCCTTCATAAATACTCTGACATGTCAAGTTGATCAAATAATTTATCTGCTGATTCTTGCTTGAGTATAAAATAATTTCTCCGCGAATCAGCCTTCTTCGAGCGTCTCTGGTTCCACCGTAAAAACTTGATGTTCAGATGAAAATATATTAGATATTTTCTCCTTCATGATCCTTGTAAAATAATATACTGGAACCTCTGTAAAAACTTCACAGTTGTTCATGGTGAGATGCTCTGTTTCGAATTTAAGGCCTGGTTCACCATACTTGGTGTGTTTTTCCATATGGTGCATGGCTTTTGTGAGACTTGTGCATTTTACTTAGTCTCCATTCCAAGCTAGTATCCGTTCCTAGTTAGTCTCCAATACACTCAAGCTAGTCTCTCATACGGTTTGGTATACTTTGAGCTAGTCTCCCATACTGTCCAAGCTAGTCTCCCAAGCTTAAAAATGCTTCACTTGAGATTTGAACTTAGGATCATTTGACATAGTTCACACGCGTTTCTTCCAACTCCTCTAACATGGTTCTTGGTGACTTATCCGTAACATAATTGTGTTAAGCTATAATCCCGCTTAACTTCTTCAAATAAATCATGATCTTCCAGACTTGTACATGGGTTGCATGATATGGGTGCACCATACTCCGTAGACTCTAATTGACTCAAATAGAACAAAAATGGGGACTACTTGATTTTTCAAAAATACATTCGGCTCATCAAAATTTACAATATATTCCTAACAATTTCCCCCTTTTTGATGATGCCGAAACTTATACCCAAGTCATTTTGGCTTTGTCAATTTTGAAAAATAATTTCTTTTATTCGATTTTATTTCGACTAGCCAATTGACAGGTTTAACAAAAATTGAGACCTAGAGATTTTAATTTTGGACGGTCCTAAACGTATGTTGAGACTATAACGCGGGGTTGCGTATTGATTTTTATCTTTTAATTTTTCTTCCCCCTTTCAATTTTATTTTCTCAATTATACGCATCACATGCAATTACTAAGTCCAATTTAAAATCTTGTGACATAAAAACACAAAATAAATAAATTAACTAGGACTTACTTCGTATGGTACGAAATATTGTCATCATGCAATTTCAACCCATTTTAGCTTAGCATATATAAGATGTCAAGAGAAATGTGCTAGCTAAAATAAATTATACACCAAAAATTGAATTTGACAAACAACTTTGTTACCTCCCTTTCAACTTCGCATTGATGAACTCTCTCAATTTCTTGAAGTCCTTTTCTAGCTCTTTGTGTTGATACGGTGCGGCTACTTGTCCGGTGATGTAGTTGCCATAAGCCTCTCTTATATTATCTCCTTTCAACACTCCGACTTCATGCCAAAAGATGCATTCGTCAAGTGTTCGGCCATCACTCATTTGGTCATTTCGGTGTCCGAACTCCGTTTGAAGCTCTTGCAATTTTTGAATCCTTGTTGCAATTGGCTTTGGCATTGGAGGCGTTGGAGCAATTGGCGTCGGTGGCAACACTCCTAGAGATGTAGAACTTGGGCTTGGACAAGTTCCTCTAAGGTAATCAATCATACTTACACGGCTTGGAGCTCTTGGTGGTATTGGTCGAATTAGTTCAACTATTGGTCCTCTTGGAGCTCTTGGTTGTGTGTACGCATAAGCTTGTGGCACAAAATGACGTGCCAATCCTTCCCCCTTTTCGGCAGCATCTATGAATCGTTGAAAGCTCTTGGTGGAAGAATCTTGCTTGTCACGCACTCCCTCTAGAAGATCCATGTGAATACGCGATTGAGTTAGTAAACCTTGCACTTGTTGTTCCAAAAGTTTGAGCCTCGACTTAGTATCGGACCCATGCTTTCCCATTTCATTGAACAACTTCATCACATCTTTCTTCAATTCATCTTTGGCCGTGTCAATTTCGGTTTTTAATAGGCCTTGCCTATTAAACAATTGTTGAGCACGATCCACCATCTCCTTGTGATAATCATCAAGTTTTGTGTCCATTGCATCCATCTTTGTGTTCAATTCACCCGTAGATCCTTGTACAATACCCCTAACATCCTTAACAATTTCTTCTCTCAAGGCTTGTGCATTGAACAATTGTTCATTTTGAACGGGTTGATGTGGAATCGGCAATGGGTGTGCAAAATCATCTCTTGGTGTGGTGATCATTGTGTCAACAAGGTTGGGTTCGGCTTCCTCGGTGTTGTAGCAAATCATCAATGTATTTCAGTTCCTTGGATGGTCTTGATCGTAGAACTCATAGCAAGGTGGCAAAGTAGGCAAATTCCTTGTTTCATCCAAGTTCAAAGAAACCCCTTGACTTGGTGCATTTCCTTCTTCACGAATAGACTCCGTAACCTCCGTTACGGGATGTGGAAAGTAAGACTCAAAGCTCAAATTTTCATCTCCAAAATTCGCAGGATATGTATCAAATGCCACGATCTCTACACCATCATTTCTTGCCAAAGATCCCTCTCCGGGTATCCTCTAAAGACATAGCGGTGGCACGGCGAATATTATTCGAATCAAACTCTCCTAAAGGCTCTTCGGTTGTGGCTTCAACCATCACTCCCTTTTCAGTTCTCTTCTTCCTAGCAAGCTTAGTCAAAAAGTGAGACTTAATTACCGAAAGTCGGGTAGCTCTAGCAAGATCACGTGTGCCCAACCAATTCAACACCAATTCTTCCCTTTTCATGGTGTTCGGCCCTATTGATTCGGCTAGCAAGTTGTGATCCCCTAATCTCCATGCTCTCCATTCTAGTGCTTTTTTATACTCCTCCAAAAGTGCACTATCCGCCCCAATTGTTGATATTTCATCATCACTTCCAACTTCAACTTGATCATTCACAACATCATCCACTTCAACTCTATTTTCCTCAACAAACCCGTGGCTCTCAAGGATAATTGGGTTTGGATTTTGAGTGGTTAAGGGTCTTGAGATTGGGTGGCTATTTTGTTCTTCGTTTGATCTAACGGCATGGGTGTTTGAGCCTTCATAACTTGGTTCTCGGATATATTGTTTAAGATTTTGGAAGGGGTTGGGCAATTTTCTTTTTCGGGTGGGTTTTGGTAGGCTTGAGGGTAAGGAGGGATTTTTAGGTTCATTGGAGCTGGGTGGCCGAAAGAGGTAGCTATGGTTTGTAATATGCTTGGCTTTGGTAAGGGTGACATTTTTGGTTCTCAAAATCTCAACAACGGCAAACCCGTAACCGATCTCCTGTTGAAACCATCCATCCACCAAAGGCTTCGCCTTCCTTATAGACTCACACAACCTTCCAAACATAAAGGCACCCCAATCCACATAAAAATTGTTCAAAATAATGTCCATAATCAACAATTTTTCTTTTGACAACTTGTCACGGCAATGATACCGGGATTCTACACATTTATGAACAATATCCAACAACAATCCATAATCCTTCTTCAAATCTCTTTTGTTATCATTAACCTTCGGAGATAGCGGTGCGTTTGCATCGCGTACCTCGGCCCAAATGGCATTGACATCATGCACATGATTTTCTACCCTCAAATTCGATTCAACAAGATTAAACATCCTCCGAAAATCATCGAGATTAATTTCTACATCAACACCTTTGATCATAGAAATAATTGAGCCATTTTCTATTCTAGCATTCATGTATAATTCGGTCACCTCATCTTTATAGAAACCAACATATCTAAAAGTGCAAAAATTTAACAACCCACAAGATTCTAGAGAGTTGATAATTTTTACCCCAATAGATTTGTCCTCCACTTGCTTGTTGAAGTCGGTGACATCTAGAATCATCCCGCTTAGTACACGGCTAGATTTCCTTGTTCCTCCGGTTGTGAATGACTCCATCTCCACTTGATTAATCTCCATTTGAGTAGAAAAAGATTTTAGAAATTTTTTTTTGGTGCAAGATTGGGTGTTTCGGCAGTGAGGTCCGAAAGAAGGATAGAAGGGATGGGTTTTTGAATTGTGAGGTTATTTGGGTAGGATTTTGGGTTTGGGTGATGGGTTTTAGTGTGTAGTAGATTTTTGTGTAGAGAAATTAGAGTGGGTGTTTGAGTGTTGGGAGATTCTTGGCTTTTTCTTGTGCTATGTTTCCGGCCGGCGAGAGAGGGAAGAAGAAGATTTTGTGTTCTTCTTTAATTCCACTTTCTACCCGTTAGAATTGAGGGAGAAGGGATGCGAAATTACTCCTTTGCCCTCTAGTGGGTAGAGAGAGAGTATTGATCTCCTTGAGGATAAATTCGACCTTCCACATGATTTAAATTTGCCAGCTCAGATTTTTATACTCCATTTGTGAGTACATGGCGCCAAAAATTGTGCTTCAAATAACCGCCAACCTGGAGCAAATCAGATAAAAAAATCTCAAAAATAATCTGTTAGACCAATAAATACACTCCAGATAAATATTATTATTTCAATTTCATATTTCAATAAAGCTGATTTTCTGAAAAGAAACCTGATAAAAATAAATTGATCAGACAGATACCTAATATCTGAAAAGAAATTTCAAGTTCCCAAAACAATTAAATCTTTTGACTTTCTAAAATTGGGCCTAACTTGTTTGACTTTTGAATCTCCAAAAAATGTGCAAGCACTCATCAGAATACATCTTCCTTATCATGCAAACGCAAATAGCTATATTCCCCCTAAATATATGCAATTTCATTAGAAATAACCCAATTAAAAAAATTGTTCCCCCTAAGTTGCATACTCATCTCAAATTAATCTATTTAAACACATTTAGCAAACAAATTACACAAATCAATTATGCTAAAACGTGACAAATTAAATAGACATATCACATAAATAAATCGCAAATTTTAGGTACGCAGTTTTCGTAAGATAAAATTATAACACATTTAGGTACATACAAATTTTACGAAAACATGTACACAATTAAACATATATCATACGTACATACCAATTCAAATTAAAACACATAGGTCACATAGATTACATGCAATACACACAGTACGTATAAAAAATTAACAACAATTAAGAGTTTAGAAAATGCTTAGCTCATTTCGATCATTCCCATTTCATGCCTTAGAGTTGCAAAACGAGATTCACACAATGGCTTTGTGAGAATGTCGGCAATTTGATTCTCCGTGGGAACATGATCGATTTTCAAATCTTTCTTTTCGACGTGGTCTCGGATAAAATGGTGTCGAACGTCAATATACTTGTTCGCGAATGAAGCACCGGATTTTGGGTTATGGCGATTGCACTTGTATTATCGCATAAAATGCTATCATTTTCGCACTTAATCCCATAGTCCAATAATTGTTGCTTCATCCACAAGATTTGTGCACAACAACTCCCAGCTGCAATATATTTGGCTTCGGCAGTGCTCGTAGCTATGGAGTTTTGCTTTTTGCTGAACCAAGAGACCAATCTTAACCCTAAGAACTGGCATGTCCCTGAGGTACTTTTTCGGTCTATTTTACAACCTGCAAAATCTGCATCTGAATAACCAGTTAGTGTAAAATCTCCTTCTTTGGGATACCATAATCCCACATTGATTGTTCCTTTGAGATATCGAATTATCTTCTTGGTTGCAATCAGATGACTCTCTTTGGGCTTTGATTGGAATCTTGCACATACGCCAACCGAGTAGGATATGTCCGGTCTGCTTGCGGTTAAGTATAGTAACGATCTAATCATCCCTCGATACATCGTTTGATCGACGTCTTTTCCTTCATCATCTTTATCCAATTTTTGAGATGTACTCATGGGAATTTTGACTGAGGATTTTCTATCTATGCCAAATTTCTTGATAAGATCTTGTGTACTTGGCTTGATTTATGAAAATTCCTTCTTCAAGTTGCTTGACTTGCAGTCCTAAAAAGTAATTTAATTCTCCCATCATACTCATCTCGAACCTGTTCTGCATGAGCTTAGAAAATTTCTCACATAAAGATTTATCAGTACTTCCAAAGATAATATCATCAACATAAATTTGTACTAATAAAATGTGATTATTTTCTTGAATTCTAAAGAGGGTTTTATCGACTAGACCTTTGGTGAATCCACAACTAATTAAGAACATTGACAAGGTGTCGTACCAAGTTCGCGGAGCTTGTTTTAACCCATACAATGCCTTCTTTAATTTGTAGACTTGATCACCAACGTCTTTTACCTCAAAACCGGGTGGTTGTTCGACGTAAACTTCTTCTTCAAGTAAGCCATTAAGAAATGCGCTCTTTACGTCCATTTGATATACCACGAAATTCTTGTGCGCTGCGTATGCTAGGAATATCCGGATTGCTTCGAGTCGTGCGACGGGGGCGAATGTCTCATCAAAATCAATGCCTTCTTCTTATGAATACCCCTTCGCAACTAATCTTGCTTTATTCCTAACAATGACGCCGTCTTCGTTTTCTTTGTTCCTAAAGACCCATTTAGTGCTAATTACATTTTGGTGCGTTGGTCTTGGAACAAGTTTCCATACGTCGTTGCGCTTGAATTGATCTAATTCCTCTTGCATGGCATCTATCCAACTTGGATCGGCTAAAGCTTCATCAATTTCTTTTGGTTCCAGCTGTGACTGAAAGCATGAGAACATTGCATCTTGTTGTTGGTTCCTAGTAGATGATCGCGTCTTCACTCCGTCACTTGGATTTCCAATAACTAAGTCATGGGTGTGACTTCTTAGCCATTTCCGATTTGGTTGGAAATTTGTTGGATTCTCAGAGTTTCCTTCTTGATGTGATTCCACTTGTTGTGTATTAATGACGGTTGCATCTTCGGGTTCAACTACTGGAATTTCTTCTTGTGCAATTTCAATTGTGCGTGATATTTCGGGTATCACATTTGATATTGCCTCAATTTGGTGATCACCCATATCACTTGATTCTTCTACTTCCTGCAACACATTGTCTTCGAACAAATCATTAGATTTAATTAAATCATGATTACCTTCACCATTTTTGCCGTTATTGTCGTGATTTTCATTGAACACAACGTGAATCGATTCTTCTACCACCATTGTTGAATATTCTATATGTATTGCTGGTAGATGAATATCCCAAGAATATTCCTTCGTCCGCTCGCTCATCAAAAGTCTTTAATTGAGACTTTCCATTAACAAGTACAAAACATTTACAACCAAATGTATGAAAATAGGTGAGATTGGGTTTTCTCCCTTTCCATAATTCATATGGTGTTTTGTTATAGGACTTGTGGATTAGACTGCGATTTTGAGTATAGCACGCCGTGTTAATTGCTTCTGCCCAAAATCTTTTTGGTAGTCCGGCGGCCGTTATCATGACTCGTGCGGCTTCCTTGAGTGTTCGATTTCTTCTTTCAGCTACACCATTTTGTTGCGGCGTTCGTGCGGCAGATAATTGATGTAAAATTCCTTGTGAATTGCAGTAAGATTGAATCACTCTGTTCACGAACTCTGTTCCTCGATCGGTTCGTATTGTTGCAATCTTCATGTCTTTTTCGACTTGCAGTAGCTTCAATAGCTCTGGCAACTTTGATAAGACTTCATCCTTTTTCTTGATGAATATTGTCCATGTGTACCTAGAAAAATCATCAACAACAACCGAAGTATATTTCTTACCACTTATACTTACTGGGTCTACTGGACCAAATAAATCCATGTGCAGAAGACTTAAGGGTCTTGATGTTGACTCATGAACTTTGACTTTGAATGATGCTTTGATTTGTTTTCCTTTCTGGCATGCATCACAAATTTGATTTTTCTTGAACACAATGTTGGGTAGTCCTTCGACTAGATTATTTCTTGCAAGCTTGTTGATGGTTTTGAAATTCAAATGATTTAGCCTTCTGTGCCATTCCCAACAAGCTTCATTCGAATTATTTGCCATCAAGCATACGGATTTCTTCGTTGTACTCCAATCCACGACATACATGTTTTTCTTTCTTGATCCGGCGAGTACAACTTCGTTTGTAGATTCGTCCTTGACTTGACATTTGCCTTCGTAAAATTCTACAAGATATCCTTTGTCGCAAAATTGACTTGTACTAAACAAGTTAAATTTTAATCCTTTGACATAAGATACGTCATCAATTCGTAGACCATTTTTCACAATTGCGCCGGTTCCTTTTGTCATTCCATATCGATCGTTTCCACCGAACACTACTTTTGGTCCTTCGATACTTTTGAACTCAACTAGACTAGCTTTATTGTCGGTCATATGTCGAGAGCAACCGCTATCGAAATACCAAACTTCCTGCAAGAAAGATTAATTATTTTTAGGTACCCATGCTTGATTGGGTCATTTTGTGTTAGTAATTTTTGGCATCCAAATCCACCTAGTTCCCACTGATCCAAGAATAGGTGATCTGTAACCATTAAAAACATTATAATCATAGCGCACTCTCGAATAATGATTCGGTGCGGGTTGGGAAGCAGCTAGTTGCTTGATTCTATGAAAAAGAGCAAATCTGGACTTGGTCCATGGTTTGTCATCAAGCGACCAATCTTGTTCTGAGGGATATAATCTCCCAGCCCCAATTCTCGGAATTCTTCCCATATTCCTATGAGGTTTTGTTGCACTAGACTCGTTGGTTCTCTTTGGAGATACAAATTTTTGCCTTTTAAAAATTTGTTGCCTATCCGAGACATTAAATTTTTGATTCGGCTTTGCAACATTTTTCTTGGCATTTATTTGATTACCAACTCCTTGTCTCATTGTGCTATACTGACTTTTCACAAATTTTACCACTGGGACTTTATTAATTAAAGTAGTAGTAGAATTAGTCAGTTTCACAGGGGTTTGAGAACATGATGGATCGTAGCCTAGTCCGGCTTTATCTCCAGCGGGGTTTCTGCATGTTTACCATTTTATCCATTATTTTGGATGAATTTGTAAATGATGCGATTACTTCCCGAAAGTTATGTTCTCGAACCTCTCTAGCTTTGCACTTTTCTTGAAGTCGAGCATTTTCGGCTTTCAAATTACTTATTTCATTTAGAGCATTTTGCAATTTTTGTGACATTTCTTCCTTTTCAAGAATTAACGTATTATTGCGCTCTTTGATTTGAGTATGAGTGGCCATGACTTTTTGACAATCTTCCATAAGACTTTGAAATGATTCTTGAGTCTGGAAAGAAGTGTCAACTGAACTAAAAGAACTAAAAGAGCTAGAAGATACCTCCTCGTCGATTTCACGCGCCATATAGCATTCCTTATGTTCGGATGTCTTGCCCACTAGGCATAGTAGCGCCGTATCTTCTTGTGATGAATCACTCTCGTCACTAGATGATTCTTCGGATTCACTTGCTTCTAACGGATTGCTTATTAGTGCCTTCCGTTTGCCCTTTTTGAATTTCTTCTCTTTCGATTTGTATTCCACCTGTGGAGAAGTATTCGAATTTTTGTCCGCCTTGGGGTGTGGACATTCGGCCATAAAATGTCCGGGCTTTCTACAATTGTAACACACGTTTGTGTTATCTTCGACCGGTTCCCTTCTTGATCTTCTATTTTCTCGAAAGAAATTTCCTTGTGGTGATCCTTTGTTCTTTCGCATGAACTTCTTGAATTTCCTAACAAATAGAGAAAATTGTTCGTCAGATAAAAAATCATTATTTGCTACTAACCTTGATGTTGAGGGTTGTTCGGCCATCAATGCGGATGTTCGTTCATCACGTTCTTCCTCGACTCGTGTCTTCATTTCGAACTCATACGCCTTAAGATCACTAAAGAGTTTATCCGTAGATAATGTCCTTAGATCTCTATGATCGTGCATTGCGGTCACCTTCATATCCCAATTTGTAGGTAGTCCGCGTAACACTTTGAGCGATATTTCTTTCTGGGTAATGGTCTTTCCCAGATCCGTGATTTCTCCAAGAATTTTGATCAATCGAGCTTCCATGTCGGTGATGCTTTCGTTCGGTAACATTTTGAAATCTTCGAACCTCTTCATGGCAATGGTTAGTTTGTTGTCTTTTTCTTGTTCATCGCCTTCACCGATTCCGATAAGTGTATCCCATATTTCTTTTGCTGTGGTGCACTTTCGAATCTTTGGGAATATGGTGTCATCGACCGCTTTGAACAAAATATCTTTGACAATGTTGTCCAAATTATTTCGCCCTCTATCTTCCTTTGTCCACTCCATTTTTGGCTTTGGAATATATCGTGGATCATTTGGAGTTAGTGCGGCGGCAGTGTTAACTTCCATAATTTGGATAGGACCATTTGCGATGACTTCCCACATTTCGTCATTTAAAGCAGATAAGTGCACCTGCATACGTATTTTCTAATCATCAAATTTATCAAGTGAGAAAAGCAAATTTTGAGCAAGAGCCATATCTCTCTTCATCTTGAAGATTTTGAGATCTATCTAGCAGTCAAAATTGACTCAAATAGACAACCGCTCTGATACCACTTGTTGGTCCCGAAAGGGTGGCGAGAAGTCTAGAGAGAGGGTGAATAGACTTCTCTAACTTTTTAAACTTTCTTCAAAAACACACAGGGCAAATAACACTTTGATAATTTCAACTCTAAGTAACAAGCATCAACAAGATAAACAACTTAGAGTGTGCAGCGGAATAAGTAGCGGTAAAGTGTTATGCTTAATTAGTGCGGTGCTCAAAGAGAGATTCTAAACATGCAACACGTTAGAAACACTTGATATGGTTCAAAGATGATGTACGTAAAGTTTGGCTTGCATGCAAACGTGGGAACTATCAAAGCCAGACAGATAAAGATATGCGATAAATCGTAATCGGGTTAGTTCGCAGTTAAAATAAGCATGCATGAAATGTATGAGCAGTAAGTAAATAGAGAGAGAGATTTATAGTGGTTCAGAGGTGGTGTAATCCTCCTAGTCCACTCTTCTCCTTTCACTTCAAGGAGGAAATTCACTATTCTTCGATCACCCAGATACAATAGTGAATAAGTGTCCACCGACACTTCTCCGAGTGCTTCGCACAAAGCTACACTCCTCCAAGGTTTTTCGCAAGCTCCTCTTGTTACTCCGCCTTCCCGAGTACTTCGCACCAAGCTGTACTCCTACACCACGAGAACTACGCACAAAGCTACGTCCTCCAAGGGTTTTCACAAGCTCCTCTTGTTACTCTGCCCTTCACTACGAGTGCTACGCACAAAGCTACACTCAACCAGTGTTTTTCACTCTCTCTAGTTACTCCGCCCTCTTTCTACACTCAATAGAGAATATTACAAAGAAATAAAATTTCTCTCTCACTCAGACTTGAATTTTATTCTATGAAGCTCTGTTTCCCCCTTTTTCGGCTAATAAAAAATATAGCTTGTATCTTTTGCTTGTATGTTTTAGCCGTTGTTCAAGATGTTGAACTGCTCAATCTCTTGGGGTTTTTCTTGCTTAACTGCTCTCTTCTTCTCTTCTCTTTTTTTTGTCTTCAAGTCTGCTTGGACAATTTATAGCTAGTGAAAGCTATTTGCCCGTTGATCAACTTTCGATCTCAATCGTCCATTTTGAATTGTAGTTGATCAAAAGATATTGTCAACTTGATCTGAAATATTAGGTAGATGTCTTTTCTCCTTTTGTCAGATGATTTGAATAATTTGCCCGTTGCCGTGTCTTGAATTTTGTAGCCTCCAAAATTTGAATAAGTTCGGCGCGACAATCTTTGACATTTCTGGTCCTTCATAAATACTCTGACATGTCAAGTTGATCAAATAATTTATCTGCTGATTCTTGCTTGAGTATAAAATAATTTCTCCGCGAATCAGCCTTCTTCGAGCGTCTTTGGTTCCACCGTAAAAACTTGATGTTCAGATGAAAATATATTAAATATTTTATCCTTCATGATCCTTGTAAAATAATATACTGGAACCTCTGTAAAAACTTCACAGTTGTTCATGGTGAGATGCTCTGTTTCGAATTTAAGGCTTGGTTCACCATACTTGGTGTGTTTTTCCATATGGTGCATGGCTTTTGTGAGACTTGTGCATTTTACTTAGTCTCCAATACACTCAAGCTAGTCTCTCATACGGTTTGGTATACTCCAATATACTTGACCTTGAGCTAGTCTCCCATACGGTTATACGGTCCAAGCTAGTCTCCCATATGGTTAGAGCTAGTCTCTCATACGGTCAGAGCTAGTCCCCCAAGCTTAAAAATGCTTCACTTGAGATTCAAACTTAGGATCATTTAGCATAGCTCACACATGTTTCTTCCAACTCCTCTAGCATGGTTCTTGGTGACTTATCCGTAACATACTTGTGTTAAGCTATAATCCCGCTTAACTTCTTCAAATAAATCATGATCTTCCAGACTTGTACATGGGTTGCATGATATGGGTGCACCATACTCCGTAGACTCTAACTGACTCAAATAGAACAAAAATGGGGACTACTTGATTTTTCAAAAATACATTCGGCTCATCAAAATTTACAATATATTCCTAACAATTCCCTTTGTACATCTATACTATATATAATAACAAAATCCTGTAATTTTAACTTCCCGCCCAATTCCTAAAAAATCTCTGTTCGCAATAAAATATATTGATTTCTACTTTCCCATTCGTACAATAATTCTGGGTAAAAATTCTATTCTAAAATTTTAAAATAGCGTAATACAATTCCCTTTTGTACATCTATACTATATATAATAACAAAATCCTGGAATTTTAACTTACCGCCCAATTCCTTAAAAATCTCTTTTCCCAATAACATATATTGATTTCTACTTTCCTATTCGTACAATAATTCTGGGTAAAAATTCTGTTCTAAAATTTTAAAATAGTGTAATACAATTCCCTCCCAATAACATATATTGATTTCTACTTTCCCATTCGTACAATAATTCTGGATAAAAATTTTATTCTAAAATTTTAAAATAGTGAAATACAATTCCCTTTGTACATCTATACTATATATAGTAATAAAATCCTGGAATTTTAAATTCACGCAAAATGCCTAAAAATCTCTCTTCCCAATAAAATATATTGTTTTCTACTTTCCCATTCGTACCATAATTCTGGGTAAAAATTCTATTTTTAAAATAGTTTAATACAATTCCCTTTGTACATCAATCTATACTATATATAATAACAAAATCCTAGAATTTTAACTTCCCGCCCAATTCCTAAAAATTCTCTGTTCCCAATAAAATATATTGATTTCTTCATTACCATTCGTACAATAATTCTGGGTAAAAATTCTGTTCTAAAATTTTAAAATAGTGTAATATAATTCCCTTTCTACATCTATACTATATATATGAACAAAATCCTGGATATTTTAACTTCCCGCCCAATTCCTAAAATATCTCTCTTCCCAATAAAATATATTGATTTCTAATTTCCCTTTTGTACAATAATTCTGGGTAAAAATTCAATGCAAAAATTTTTAAATAGTGTAATATAATTACCTTTGTACATCTATACTATATATAATAATAAAATCCTATTCTAAAAGTTTAAAAGAGTGTAATAGAATTCCCTTTCTACATGCATCTATACTATATATAATAACAAAATCCTGGAATTTTAACTTACCGCCCAATTCCTAAAAAATCTCTCTTCGCAATAAAATATATTGATTTATAATTTCCCATTCGTACAATTATTCTGTCAAAAAATTCGATTCTAAAATTATAAAATAGTGTAATATAATTACCTTTGCACGTCTATACTATATAAATAATAAAAAAACTGGAATTTCAACTTCCCCCAAAATACCATAATAATCTCTCTTCCCAATAAAATATATTGATTTCTACTTTCCTATTCGTACAATAATTCTGGGTAAAAATTCTGTTCTAAAATTTTAAAATAGTGTAATACAATTTCCTTTGTACATGCATCTATACTATATATAATAACAAAATCATGGAATTTCAACTTCTCGCAAAATTCCTAAAAAATCTCTCTTCCCAATAAAATATATTGATTTCTAATTTCCCATTCGTACAACACTTCTAGGTAAAAATTCTATTCTAAAATTTTAAAATAGAGTAATACAATTCCCTTTGTACATATATACTATATATAATAAAAAAATCCTGAAATTTTAACTTACCGCCCAATTCCTAGAAAATCTCTCTTCCCAATAACATATATTGATTTCTACTTTCTCATTCGTACAATAATTCTAGGTATAAATTTTATTCTAAAATTTTAAAATAGTTTAATTCAATTCCCTTTGTACATGCATCTATACTATATATAATAACAAAATCCTGGAATTTTAATTTACCGTCTAATTCCAAAAAAAAAAATCTCTTCCCAAAAAAAATATTGATTTCTAATTCCACATTCATATAATAATTCTGGGTAAAAAATCTATTCCAAAATTTTAAAATAGTGTAATATAATTACCTTTGTACATCTATACTATATATAATAACAAAATCCTAGAATTTTAACTTCCCACCCAATTCCTAAAAAATCTCTCTTCCCTTTAAAATATATTGATTTCTAAATTCCCATTCGTACAATAATTCTGGGCAAAAATTCTATTCTAAAATTTTAAAATATTGTAATATAATTACCTTTGTACATCTATACTATATATAATAAAAGAATCCTAGAATTTTACTTACCGCCCAATTCCTAAAAAATCTCTGTTCCCAATAAAATATATTGATTCTTACTTCCCATTCGTACAATAATTCTGGGTCAAAATCCTGTTCTAAAATTTTAAAATAGTGTAATACAATTCCCTTTGTACATCTATACTATACATATAATAACAAAATCCTGGAATTATAAATTACAGCCCAATTCCTAAAAAATCTCTCTTCCCAATAAAATATTTTTTTTTTCTAATTTCCCATTCGTACAATATTTCTGTGAAAAAAATTATATTCTAAAATTTTAAAAAAGTGTAATATAATTAAATTTGTACATTTATACTATATATAATAACAAATCCTAGAACTTCAACTTCTCGCAAAATTCCTAAAAAATCTCTCTTCCCAATAAAATATATTGATTTCTACTTTCCCATTCGTACAATAATTCTGGGTTAAAATTCTATTCTAAAATTTTAAAATAGTGTAATACAATTTCCTTTGTACTTGCATCTATACTATATATAATAACAAAATCCTTGAATTTTAACTTACCGCCCAATTCCTCAAAAATATCTCTTCCCAACAAAATATATTGATTTCTAATTTCCCATTCGTACAATAATTCTGGGTAAAAATTTTATTCTATAATTTTAAAATAGTGTAATACAATTCCCTTTGTACATTCACCTATACTATATATAATATCAAAATTCTGGAATTTTAACTTACCGCCCAATTCCTAAAAAATCTCTCTTCCCAATAAAATATATTGATTTCTAATTTCCCATTCGTACAATAATTCTGGGTAAAAATTCTATTCTAAAATTTTAAAATAGTGTAATATAATTACCTTTGTACATCTATACTATATATAATAACAAAATCTTGGAATTTCAACTTCCCGCAAAATTCCTAAAAAGTCTCTCATCCCAATATAATATATTGTTGGTCTCGAAAGGGTGGCGTGAAGTCTAGAGGGGGGGGGGGGGGGGTTGAATAGACTTCTCTTACTTTTTAAACTTTCTTCGAAAACACACAAGGCAAATAACACTTTGGTAATTTCAACTCCAAGTAACAAGCACCAACAAGATAAACAAATTAGAGTGTGCAGCGGAATAGGTAGCGGTAAAGTTTTATGCATAATAGTGCGGTGCTCAAGGAGAGATTCTAAACATGCAACACGTTAGAAACACTTGATATGGTTCAAGGATGATGTACATAAAGTTTGGCTTGCATGCAAACGTGGGAACTATCAAACCCAGACAGATAAAGATATGCGATAAATCGTAATCGGGTTAGTTCGCAGTTAGAATAAGCATGCACAAAATATATGCGCAGTATGTAAATAGAGAGATAGATTTATAGTGGTTCAGAGGTGGTGTAATCCTCCTAGTCCACTCTTCTCCTTTCACTTCAAGGAGGAAATTCACTATTCTTCGATCACCCAGATACAATAGTGAATAAGTGTCCACCGACACTTCTCCGAGTTCTTCGCACAAAGCTACACTCCTCCAAGGTTTTTCGCAAGCTCCTCTTATTACTCCGCCTTCCCAAGTACTTCGCACCAAGCTGTACTCTTAGACCACGAGAACTACGCACAAAGCTACGTCCTCACAGGGTTTTCACAAGTTCCTCTTGTTACTCTGCCCTCCACCACGAGTGCTACGCACAAAGCTACACTCTCACAAGGTATTCACAAGCTCATCTTGTTACTCTGCCCTTTACAACGAGTGCTACGCACAAAGCTACACTCTCACAGGGTTTTCACAAGCTCCTCTTGTTACTCTGCCCTTTACAACGAGTGCTACGTACAAAGCTACACTCAACCAGTGTTTTTCACTCTCTCTAGTTACTCCGCCCTCTTTCTACAATCAGTAGAGAATATTACAAAGAGATAAAATTTCCCTCTCACTCAGACTTGAATGTAATTCTATGAAGCTCTGTTTCCCCCTTTTCGGCTAATTAAAAAAAATGGCTTGTATCTTTTGCTTGTATGTCTTTGCCGTTATTCAAGTCGTTCAATCGTTGCTTGTCTTCAAGTCTGCTTGGGCAATTTATAGCCAATGAATGCTATTTGCCCGTTGATCAACTTTCGATCTTGATCGTCCATTTTGAATTGTAGTTGATCAAATAATATTGTCAACTTGATCTGAAATATTAGGTAGAAGTCATTTCTCCTTTTGTCAGATGATTTGAATAATTTGCCCGTTGCCGTGTCTTGAATTTTGTAGCCTCCAAAATTTGAATAAGTTCGGCGCGGCAAGCTTGATATTTCTTGTCCTTCATAAATGCTCTGACATGTCAAGTTGATCAAATAATTTATCTGCTGACTCTTGCTTGAGTATAAAACAATTTCTCCGCGAATCAGCCTTCTTCGAGCGTCTCTGGTTCCACCGTAAAAACTTGATGTTTCAGATGAAAATATATCAGATATTTTCTCCTTCATGATCCTCGTAAAATAATATACTGTAAAATCTCCTTCATGATCCTTGTAAAATAATATACTGGAACCTCTGTAAAAACTTCATAGTTGTTCATGGTGAGATGCTCTGTTTCGATTTTAAGCTTGGTCCACCATACTTGGTGTGTTTCTCCGTCTGGTGCATGGCTCTTGTGAGACTTGTGCATTCTCTTTGGTTAGTCTCCCAAGCTAGCTAGTCTCCCAGCCAGTCTCCCATACGGTTTGGGTTAGTCTCCCCTACGACATTAGCTAGTCTCCCATACGGTTTGGCTTCACTTGAGATTCAAACTTAGGATCATTTGGCATAGCCCACATGCGTTTCTTCCAACTCCTCTAGCATCATTCTTGGTGACTTATCCGCATCATAATTGTGTTAAGCTATAA
Organism: Ipomoea nil; assembly: GCF_001879475.1. Classification (NCBI taxonomy): domain Eukaryota; kingdom Viridiplantae; phylum Streptophyta; class Magnoliopsida; order Solanales; family Convolvulaceae; genus Ipomoea; species Ipomoea nil. The sequence goes on along the minus strand of NW_017618593.1, from coordinate 2,922,226 downwards.
TCCCGCTTAACTTCTTCAAATAAATTATGATCTTCCAGACTTGTACATGGGTTGCATGATATGGGTGCACCATACTCCGTAGACTTAAACTGACTCAAATAGAATAAAAATGGGGACTACTTGATTTTTCAAAAATACATTCGGCTCATCAAAATTTACAATATATTCCTAGCAATTTCCCCCTTTTTGATGATGCCGAAACTTATACCCAAGTCATTTTGGCTTTGTCAATTTTGAAAAATAATTTCTTTTTAATTGCTTTTATTTCGACTAGCCAATTGACGGGTTTAACAAAAATTGTGACTTAGAGATTTTAAAATTTGGACAACCTAAACGTATATATGAGACTTTGATCGTAGGGTGTTCATTTTTCTTTTTAGCTTGAATTTTTCTTCCCCCTAAATTTTATATCCTCATTTTTATACGTGTTACATTAATTCTAAGTCCAAATTAAAATCTTGTGACATACTAAATGAATAAAATAACTAAAACACACTAGTATGGTACGAAAAGTTGTCATGCATTTTCAACCCATTTACCTTAGCATAGATATAATATCAAGGGATAATGTGCTAGCTAAAATAAATTATACACCAAAAATTTGAATTGTCAAACGAAATTTTTACCTCCCTCTTAATTTTTGCATTGATGTATGCCCGTAGCTTCTTGAAGTCATTGTCGTAGCTCTTGTTTTGGTACGGGGCAGTCACTTGTCCAATGATGTAGTAGCCGTAGGCTTCTCTTATATTTTCTCCCCTCAACACGCCGGCTTCGTGCCAAGTAATGCACTCATCAAATGTTCGGCCATCGCTCATTTGCTCACTTCGGTGTCCGAACTCCGTTTGAAGCTCTTGCAATTTTTGTATCCTCGTGGCAATTGGCTTCGGCATAGGTGCAATTGGCGTGGATTGTGGCAACACATCATGAGAAGTTGAGCTTGAGCTAGGACAAGTGCTTCTAAGATAATCCATCATGCTCCCTCGGCTTCTAGGTGTTGTTGACGGTCGAACAAGTTCCACCAAAGGTCCTCTTGGTCGTGGAGCTCTCGGTTGTGATGAAGCATAAGCATAGGCTTGAGGCACAAAATGACGTGCCAATCCTTCCCCCTTTTCGGCAGCATTTATGAATTTTTGAAAGCTTTCGGTGGAAGAATTTTGTTTGTCATGATCTCCTTCAAGTACATCCAAGTTGATGCGTGATTGTTGTAGAAGACCATTCACTTGTTGCTCCAAAAGTTTGAGCCTTGAAGTTGTTCCGGACCCAAACTTTCCCATTTCAACAAACAATTTGATCACTTCATTCTTCAATTCTTCCTTGGCCGTATCAATTTCATTTTTCAATAGGCCTTGCCTATTGAACAATTGCACAACACGGTCCACCATGTCTTTGTGGTAGCCATCAAGTTTGTTGTCCATTGCATCCACCTTGGTGTTTAATCTTCCCGTAGACTCTTGAAGAATTGCCTTGACATCCCCAACAATTTCTTCCCGTAAGGATTGAGCATTGAACATTGGTTCACTTTGCACGGGTGGTGTTGGAATCGGCTATGGATGAGCAAAATCATCTTGCGGTGTTGTGATCATCGTTTCGGCCAGATTAGGTTCGGCATCCTCGTTGTTGTAGCAAAGTAACAAAGTAGAACGATTTCTTGGATGGTCTTGATCATAGAACTCATAAGAAGGTGGCAAAGTAGGCAAGTTCCTTGTCTCATCCAAATTTAAAGAAATCCCTTGACTTGGTGCATTTTCATCCTCATGAATAGACCCCGTAACCTCCATTGCGGGATGTGGAAAACAAGACTAATAACTCAAATTTTCATCCCCAACAGTAGCAGGATACGGATCAACCTCCTGCAAGCTTCCACCATCAATTCGTGCCAAAGATCCCTCTCCGGGTCCTCTTCGGCTATCCTCCAAAGATGCAATCGTTGCCCGGCGAATTTCATTAGGATCAAATTCACCTATTGGCACTTCGGATGTGGCTTCAACTATGACATTCTTCTCGGCCCTCTTCTTCTTTGCAAGCTTAGTCAAAAAGCATGAATTAATCACCGAAAGTCGGGTGGCTCGGGCAAGGTCACGGGTGCCTAGCCAACTCAAAACAAGTTCTTCCATTTCCAAAGTGTTTGGCCCAATTGTTTCGGCCAACTTGTTGTGATCTCCCAATCTCCAATTTCTCCAATCAAGTGCACGTTTAAATTCCTCCAAAAGTGCACTATACGCCCCAATTGTTGATATCTCATCATCACTTCCAACTTCAACTATGTCACTCACAACAACATCAACTTCCACTCTATTTTCCTCAACTAACCCGTGACTTTCAACGATAAATGGGTTCGGGTTTTGAATGGTTAAGGGTCTTGAGATTGGGTGGCTTGATTGTTCTTCGTTGGATTGGATGACATGGGTGTTTGATCCTTCATGGCTTGGTTCTCAGATAAACTGTTTAAGGTCTTGGAAGGGGTTAGGCAATTTCCTTTTTCGGGTGGGTTTTGGTAGGTTTGTGGGTAAGGTAGGATTTTTTGGTTCGGTTGAGTTTGGTGGCCAAAAGAGGTAGCTATGGTTTGTGATGTGCTTGGCTTTGGAAAGGTTAACATTCTTAGTCCTCAAAATTTCACCAATTGCAAACCCGTAACCGATTTCCTGTTGAAACCATCCATCTACCAAAGGTTTTGCTTTCTTTAAGGACTCACACAATCTCCCACACATAAATGCACCCCAATCCACACAAACATTGTTCAAAATAATATCTATAATCAATAATTTATCCCCCGACAACTTGTCACGGCAATGATACCGGGACTCTACACATTTATGCACAATATCCAACAATAACCCGTAGTCCTTCTTTAAATCCTTTTTGTTTCCGTTAATCCTCGGAGTTAGCGGTGCGTTTGCATCGCGAATCTTGGCCCAAATGGCATTAACATCATGCACATAATTTTCGACTCTTAAACTCGTTTCAACAAGATTGAACATTCTCCGAAAATCATCGAGTTTTATTTCTACATCAACTCCTTTGATCATAGAAATAATTGAGCCATTTTCTATTCTAGCATGCATGTAAAATTCGGTCACCTCATCTTTATAAAATCCAACATATCTAAAGGTGCAAAAACTTAACAACCCACAAGATTCGAGAGAGTTGATAATTTTTACCCCAATAGATTTGTCCTCCACTTGCTTGTTGAAATCGGCAACGTCCAATATCATCCCGCTAAGCACACGGCTTGATCTCCTTGTACCTCCGGTGGTGTTTGTCTCCATCTCCACTTGATTGACCTCTATTGAGTAGAAATTGAGTCTTGGAATTTTGGGTGAAATTTGGACTATTTCGGCGGTGAAGTCCGAAAATGGGTAGAGGGAATGGGTATTTGGATTGAGAGGATATTTGGGTGAGATTTTGGGTTTGGGTTATGGGTTTTTGTGTGTAGAAGGTTTTTGTGTAGAAGATTTTGTATGGGTGTAGAAGATGTGGAAGATTTGAGCTCTCCTTTCTTCGAAAATCCGGCCGGCGAGAGGAGGAAGAAGAAAAGAGTTTGATTTTGGAGTCTTCTCCTTCTACCCGTTAGAATTGAGGGAAATAAGGTGTGAAATTACTTCTTTGCCCTCTAGTGGATGGAGAGAGAGTATTGATCTCCTTGACGATAAATTCGACCTTCCACATGATTTAAATTTGCCAGCTCAGATTTATATACTCCATTTGTGAGTACATGGCGCCAAAAATTGTGCTTCAAATAACCGCCAACCTGGAGTAAATCAGATAAAAATAATCTGTTAGACCAATAAATATATTCCAGATAAATATTATCATCTCGATTTCATATTTCAATAAAGCTGATAAATTTTCTGAAATGAAATCTGGGAAAAGAAATATTGGACAGACAGATACCTAATATCTGAAAAGAGCTTCAAGTTCCCAAAACATTAAAAATCTTTGACTTTCTAAAATTGGGTCTAACTTGTTTGACATTTGATTCTCCAAATTTTTGTAAGCATTCATCAGAAAATCTTTTCCTTACATATAAACCCAATTGAATAGCAAACAGTTCGAATTCCCCCTAAACACATGCTTTATCTATAAACTTAACCCAACAAAGATTTGTTCCCCCTTAATTGCATACTAAGCTTTTAAATTAAATTAATTAAGCAAACTAGGCAAATAAATTACACAAATTACATATGTTAAGACGTAACAAAATAAGTAGTCATACGTATCATATAAATAAACTACAAACACAGATACGCAAATTTTGTAAGATAAAAATATAACACATTTAGGCACATATAAATTTTACGAAAACATGTACACAAATAAACATATATCACACGTACATACAAAAATAAAATAAGGCACGTAGATCACATAATTCACATGCAACATGCACAGTGCGAATAAAAAATAAAGAGTTTAGAAATTGCTTAGCTCATTTCGATCATTCCCATTTCATGCCTTAGAGTTGCAAAACGAGATTCACACAACGGCTTTGTGAGAATGTCCGCAATTTGATTTTCTGTAGGAACATGATCGATTTTCAAACCTTTCTTTTCGACGTGGTCTCGGATAAAATGGTGTCGAACGTCGATATGCTTGGTTCGCGAATGAAGCACCGGATTTTGGGTTATGGCGATTGTACTAGTATTATCGCATAAAATGCTGACATTTTCGCACTTAATCCCATAGTCCAATAATTGTTGCTTCATCCACAAGATTTGTGCACAACAACTCCCAGCTGCAATATATTCGGCTTCGGCAGTGCTCGTAGCTATGGAGTTTTGCTTTTTGCTGAACCAAGAGACCAATCTTCCCCCTAAGAACTGGGATGTCCCTGAGGTACTTTTTCGGTCTATTTTACAACCTGCAAAATCTGCATCTGAGTAACCAGTTAGTGTAAAATCTCCTTCTTTGGGATACCATAATCCCACATTGATTGTTCCTTTGAGATATCGAATTATCTTCTTGGTTGCAATCAGATGACTTTCTTTGGGTTTTGATTGGAATCTTGCACATACGCCAATCGATTAGGATATGTCCGGTCTGCTTGCGGTTAAGTATAGTACCGATCCAATCATCCGTTGATACATTTTTTGATCGACGTCTTTTTCTTCATCATCTTTATCCAATTTTTGAGATGTACTCATGGGAATTTTGACTGAGGATTTTCCATCCATGCCAAATTTCTTGATAAGATCTCTTGTGTACTTGGCTTGATTTATGAAAATTCCTTCTTCAAGTTGCTTGACTTGTAGTCCCAAAAAGTAATTTAATTCTCCCATCATACTCATCTCGAACCTGTTCTGCATGAGCTTAGAAAATTTCTCACATAAAGATTTATCAGTACTTCCAAAGATAATATCGTCAACATAAATTTGTACTAATAAAATGTGATTATTCTCTTGAATTCTAAAGAGGGTTTTATCGACTAGACCTTTGGTGAATCCACTACTAATTAAGAACATTGACAAGGTGTCGTACCAAGCTCGCGGAGCTTGTTTTAACCCATACAATGCCTTCTTTAATTTGTAGACTTGATCACCAACGCCTTTTACCTCAAAACCGGGTGGTTGTTCGACGTAAACTTCTTCTTCAAGTAAGCCATTAAGAAATGCGCTCTTTACGTCCATTTGATATACGTTGAAATTCTTGTGCGCTGCGTATGCTAGGAATATCCACATTGCTTCGAGTCGTGCGACAGGGGCGAATGTTTCATCAAAATCAATGCCTTCTTCTTGTGAATACCCCTTCGCAACTAATCTTGCTTTATTCCTAACAATGACGCCGTCTTCGTTTGCTTTGTTCCTAAAGACCCATTTAGTGCCAATTACATTTTGGTGCATTGGTCTTAGAACAAGTTTCCATACGTCGTTGCGCTTGAATTGATCTAATTCCTCTTGCATGGCATCTATCCAACTTGGATCGGCTAAAGCTTCATAAATTTATTTTGGCTCTAGTTGTGATAGAAAACATGAGAACATTGCATCTTGTTGTAGGTTCCTAGTAGATGGTCGCGTTTTCACTCCGTCCCTCGGATCTCCAATGACTAAGTCATGTGTGTGGCTTCTTAGCCATTTTCGATTCTGTTTAAAACTTGTTGGATTCTCAGAGTTTCCTTCTTGTTGGAATACTTGTTGTGCATTGTTGACGGGTGCATCTTCTTGTTCATCTACTGGAATTTCTTCTTCTTGAATTCTGTGTGCAATTTCGGTTGTAGGTGTACGTGATATTTCGGGTATCACATTGGATATTGCCTTAATTTGGTGAACACCCATATCACTTGATTCTTCTACTTCCTGCAACACATTATCTTCCAACATATCATTAGAAATAATTAAATCACGATTACCTTCACCATTTTTGCCATTATTGCCGTGATTTTCATCGAACACAACGTGAATCGATTCTTCTACCACCATGGTTGATTTGTTGAGTATTCTATACGCCTTGCTGGTGGATGAATATCCCAAGAATATTCCTTCGTCTGCTCGCTCGTCAAAAGTCTTTAATTGAGACTTTCCATTAACAAGTACAAAACATTTACAACCAAATGTATGGAAATAGGTGAGATTGGGTTTTCTCCCTTTCCATAATTCATATGGTGTTTTGATATAAGACTTGTGGATTAGACTGCGATTTTGAGTATAGCACGCCGTGTTAATCGCTCCTGCCCAAAATCTTTTTGGTAATCCGGCGGCTGATATCATGACTCGTGCGGCTTCCTTGAGTGTTCGATTTCTTCTTTCAGCTACACCATTTTGTTGCGGCGTTCGTGCGGCAGATAATTGATGTAAGATTCCTTATGAATTGCAATAAGATTGAATCACTCTGTTCCTCGATCGGTTCGTATTGTTGCAATCTTCATGTCCTTTTCGACTTGTAGTAGCTTTAATAGCTCTGGCAGCTTTGATAGAACTTCATCCTTTTTCTTGATGAACATTGTCCATGTGTACCTGGAAAAATCATCAACAACAACAACCAAAGTATATTTCTTACCGCTTATACTTACTGGATCTACTGGACCAAATAAATCCATTTGCAGTAGACTTAAGGGTCTTGATGTTGACTCTTGAACTTTGGCTTTGAATGATGCTTTGATTTGTTTTCCTTTCTGGCATGCATCACAAATTTGATTTTTCTTGAACACAATGTTGGGTAGTCCTTCGACTAGATTATTTCTTGCAAGCTTGTTGATGGTTTTGAAATTCAAGTGATTTAGCCTTCTGTGCCATTCCCAACAAGCTTCATTCGAATTATTTGCCATCAAGCATACAGATTTCTTTCTTGATCCGGCGAGTACGACTTCATTCGTAGATTCGTCCTTGACTTGACATTTGCCTTTGTAAAATTCTACGAGATATCCTTTGTCGCAAAATTGACTTGTACTAAACAAGTTAAATTTTAATCCTTCGACATAAGATACGTCATCAATTCGTAGACCATTTTTCACAATTGCGCCGGTTCCTTTTGTCATTCCATATCGATCGTTTCCACCAAAAACTACTTTTGGTCCTTCGACACTTTTAAACTCAACTAGACTAGCTTTTTTTGTCGGTCATATGTCGAGAGCAACCGCTATCGAAATGCCAAACTTCCTGCAAAAAAGATTAATTATTTTTAGGTACCCATACTTGATTGGGTCCTTTTGTGTTAGTAATTTTTGGCATCCAAATCCACCTAGATCCCACTGATCCAAGAGTAGGTGATTTGTAACCATTAAAGAGTCTATAATCATAACGCACTTGCGAATAATGCTTTGGTGCGGGTTGGGAAGCGGATAGTTGCTTGATCCTATGAAAAAGAGCAAATCTAGACTTGGTCCATGGTTTGTCTTCAAGCAACCAATCTTGTTCTGAGGGATATAATCTCCCAGCCCCAATTCTCGGAATTCTTCCCATATTCCTATGAGGTTTTGTTGCACTAGACTCGTTGGCTCTCTTTGGAGATACAAATTTTTGCCTTTTAAAATTTTGTTGCCTATCCGAGATATTAATTTTTGGATTCGGCCTTCAACATTTTTTCTGGGCATTTATTTGATTACCAACTCCTTGTCTCATTGTGCTATACTGACTTTTCACAAATTTTACCACTGGAACTTTATTAATTAAAGTAGTAGTAGAATTAGTCAGTTTCACAGGGGTTTGAGAACATGATGGATCATAGCCTAGTCCAGCTTTATCTCCAGCGGGTTTTTGCATGTTTACCATTTTGTCCATTATTTTGGATGAATTTGTAAATGATGCGATTACTTCCCGAAGGTTATGTTCTCGAACCTCTCTAGCTTTGCACTCTTCTTGAAGTCGAACATTTTCGGCTTTCAAGTTACTCATTTCATTTAGAGCATTTTGCAATTTTTGTGCCATTTCTTCCTTTTCAAGGATTAACGTATTATTGCGCTCTTTGATTTGAGTATGAGTGGCCATGACCTTTTCACAATCTTCCATAAGACTTTGAAAAGATTCTTGAGTCTCGAAAGAGGTGTCAATGGAACTAAAAGAACTAAAAGAGCTAGAAGATACATCTTCCTCGATTTCACGCGCCATATAGCATTCCTCATGTTCGGATGTCTTGCTTCTACTAAACATAGTAGCGCCGTATCTTCTTGTGATGAATCACTCTCGTCGCTAGATGATTCTTCGGATTCACTTGCTTCTAGCGGATCGCTTATTAGTGCCTTCCGTTTGCCATTTTTGAATTTCTTCTCTTTGGATTTGTATTCCACCTGTGGAGAAGTATTCGAATTTTTGTCTACCTTGGGTGTTGTGGACATTCGGCAATAAAATATCCAGGCTTTCTACAATTGTAACACACATTTGTGTTATCTTCGACCGGTTCCCTTCTTGACCTTCTATTCTCTCGAAAATAATTTCCTTGTGGTGATCCTTTTTTCTTTCGCATGAACTTCTTGAATTTCCTAACAAATAAGGAAAATTGTTCGTCAGATAAAAAATCATTATTTCCTACTGACCTTGATGTTGAAGGTTGTTCGGCCATCAATGCGGATGTTCGTTCATCATGTTCTTCTTCGACTCGTGTCTTCATTTCGAACTCATACGCCTTAAAATCACTAAAGAGTTTATCCGTAGATAATGTCCTTAGATCTCTATGATCGCGCATTACGGTCACCTTCATATCCCAATTTGGAGGTAGTCCGCGTAACACTTTGAGCGATATTTCCTTCTGGGTGATGGTCTTTCCTAGATCCGTGATTTCTCCAAGAATTCTGATCAATTGAGCTTCCATGTCGGTGATGCTTTCGTTCGGTAGCATTTTGAAATCTTCGAACCTCTTCATGGCAATGGTTAGTTTGTTATCTTTTTCTTGTTCATCGCCTTCACCGATACTAATGAGAGTATCCCATATTTCTTTTGCCGTGGTGCACTTTCGAATCTTTGGGAATATGGTGTCATCGACCGTTTTGAACAAAATGTCCTTGGCAATATTGTCCAAGTTATTTCGCCCTCTATCTTCCTTTGTCCACTCCATTTTTGGCTTTGCAATATATTTTGGAACATCTAGATTTAGTGCGGCGGCAGTGTTAACTTCCATAATTTGGATATGACCATTTGTGATGACTTCCCACATTTCATCATTTAGAGCAGATAGGTGCACCTGCATTCGAATTTTCCAATCATCAAATTTATCAAGTGAGAAAAGCAAATTTTGAGCAAGAACTATATCTCTCTTCATCTTGAAGTTTCGAGATCTATCTAGCAGTCAAGAAATGACTCAAATAGACAACCGCTCTGATACCACTTGTTGGTCCCGAAAGGGTGGCGAGAAGTCTAGAGGGGGGGGGGGGTTGATTAGACTTCTCTAACTTTTTAAACTTTCTTCGAAAACACACAAGGCAAATAACACTTCGGTAATTTCAACTCTAAGTAACAAGCATCAACAAGATAAACAACTTAGAGTGTGCAGCGGAATAGGTAGCGGTAAAGTGTTATGCTTAATAGTGCGGTGCTCAAGGTGAGATTCTAAACATGCAACACGTTAGAAACACTTGATATGGTTCAAGGATGATGTACATAAAGTTTGGCTTGCATGCAAACGTGGGAACTATCAAACCTAGACAGATAAAGATATGCGATAAATCGTAATCGGGTTAGTTCGCAGTTAGAATAAGCATGCATGAAATGTATGAGCAGTAAGTAAATAGAGAGAGAGATTTATAGTGGTTCAGAGGTGGTGTAATCCTCCTAGTCCACTCTTCTCCTTTCACTTCAATGAGGAAATTCACTATTCTTCGATCACCCAGATACAATAGTGAATAAGTGTCCACCGACACTTCTCCGAGTGCTTCGCACAAAGCTGTACTCCTACACCACGAGAACTACGCACAAAGCTACGTCCTCACAGGGTTTTCACAAGCTCCTCTTGTTACTCTGCCCTCCACCACGAGTGCTACGCACAAAGCTACACTCTCACAGGGTTTTCACAAGCTCCTCTTGTTACTCTGCCCTTTACAACGAGTGCTACACACAAAGCTACACTCAACCAGGGTTTTTCACTCTCTCTAGTTACGCCGCCCTCTTTCTACACTCAGTAGAGAATATTACAAAGAGATAAAATTTCCCCCTCACTCAGACTTGAATGTAATTCTATGAAGCTCTGTTTCCCCCTTTTCGGCTAATTAAAAAAAATGGCTTGTATCTTTTGCTTGTATGTCTTAGCCGTTATTCAAGTCGTTCAATCGCTACTTGTCTTCAAGTCTGCTTGGGCAATTTATAGCCAATGAAAGCTATTTGCCTGTTGATCAACTTTCGATCTTGATCGTCTATTTTGAATTGTAGTTGATCAAATAATATTGTCAACTTGATCTGAAATATTAGGTAGAAGTCATTTCTCCTTTTGTCAGATGATTTGAATAATTTGCCCGTTGCCGTGTCTTGAATTTTGTAGCCTCCAACATTTGAATAAGTTCGGCGCGGCAAGCTTGATATTTCTTGTCCTTCATAAATGCTCTGACATGTCAAGTTGATCAAATAATTTATCTGCTGATTCTTGCTTGAGTATAAAACAATTTCTCCGCGAATCAGCCTTCTTCGAGCGTCTCTGGTTCCACCGTAAAAACTTGATGTTCAGATGAAAATATATCAGATATTTTCTCCTTCATGATCCTTGTAAAATAATATACTGAAACCTCTGTAAAAACTTCATAGTTGTTCATGGTGAGATGCTCTGTTTCGATTTTAAGCTTGGTCCACCATACTTGGTGTGTTTCTCCATATGGTGCATGGCTCTTGTGAGACTTGTGCATTCACTTGGGTTAGTCTCCCAAGCTAGCTAGTCTCCTTCTTGGTTAGTCTCCATGTTAGCTACTCTCCAAGCTAGTCTCCTTACTTAGCTAGTCTTCCGGCTAGTTTCCTTGCTTAGATAGTCTCCCATACGGTTTGGGTTAGTCTCCCATACGACATTAGCTAGTCTCCCATACGGTGGAGCTAGTCTCCCAAGCAAGGTAAAAATGCTTCACTTAAGATTCAAACTTAAAATCATTTGGCATAGCCCACACACATTTCTTCCAACTCCTCTAGCATGGTTCTTGGTGACTTATCTGCATCATAATTGTGTTAAGCTATAATCCCGCTTAACTTCTTCAAATAAATTATGATCTTCCAGACTTGTACATGGGTTGCATGATATGGGTGCACCATACTCCGTAGACTTAAACTGACTCAAATAGAATAAAAATGGGGACTACTTGATTTTTCAAAAATACATTCGCCTCATCAAAATTTACAATATATTCCTAACATATATTGATTTCTACTTTCCCATTCGTACAATAATTCTAGGTAAAAATTCTATTCTAAAATTTTAAAATAGTGTAATACAATTCCCTTTGTACATGCATCTATACTATATATAATAACAAAATCCTGAAATTTTAACTTACCGCCCAATTCCTAAAAAATCACTCTTCCCAATAAAATATATTGATTTCTACTTTCCCATTCCTACAATAATTCTCGGTAAAAATTCTATTCTAAAATTTTTAAATTGTGTAATATAATTACCTTTGTAAATCTATACTATATATAATAACAAAATCCTGAAAATTTAACTTCCCGCCCAATTCCTAAAAAATCTCTGTTCCCAATAAAATATATTGATTTCTACTTTTCCATTCGTACAATAAATCTGGGTAAAAATTTTGTTCTAAAATTTTAAAATAGTGTAATACAATTCTCTTTTTACATCTATCTATACTATATATAATAACAAAATCCTGGAATTTTAACTTTCCGCAAAATTCCAAAAAAATCTCTCTTCCCAATAAAATATATTGATTTCTAATTTCCCATTCGTACAATTATTCTGGGTAAAAATTCTATTCTAAAATTTTAAAATAATGTAATACAATTCCCTTTGTACATCTATATCTATACTATATATAATAACAAAATCCTGGAATTTTAACTTTTCCCGCCCAATTCCTAAAATATCTCTCTTCCCAATAAAATATATTGATTTCTACTTTCCCATTCGTACAATAATTCTGGGTAAAAATTCTATTCTAAAATTTTAAAATAGTGTAATACAATTCGCTTTGTACATGCTACTATACTATATATAATAACAAAATCCTGGAATTTTAACTTACCGCCCAATTCCTAAAAAATCTATCTTCCCAATAAAATATATTGATTTCTAATTTCCCATTCGTACAATAATTCTGGGTAAAAATTCAATTCTAAAATTTTAAAATAGTGTAATATAATTACCTTTGTACATCTATACTATATATAATAACAAAATCCTGGAATTTCAACTTCCTGCAAAATTCCTAAAAAATCTCTCTTCCCAATAAAATATATTGATTTCTACTTTCTCATTTGTACAATAATTCTGGGTAAAAATTCTATTCTAAAATTTTAAAATAGTATAATACAAATCCCTTTGTACATCTATATCTATACTATATATAATAACAAAATCCTGGAATTTTAACTTTTCCCGCCCAATTCCTAAAATATCTCTCTCTTTTCAATAAAATATATTGATTTCTACTTTGCCATTTGTACAATAATTCTGGGTAAAAATTCTATTCTAAAATTTTAAAATAGTGTAATACAATTCCTTTTGTACGTGCATCTCTACTATATATAATAACAAAATCCTGGAATTTTAACTTACCGCCCTATTCCAAAAAAATCTCTTTCCCCAATAAAATATATTTGTGACACCCCGAAATCCAAATTCAAATAATGGATTAATTGAGTAATTAATCCTATGCAATTGAGGAATTAATTCCTAAAATCCTTAAATTTAATACTTGAGGACTAGTATTTGACTAGTCAATCCCAAAGTCAAACTTGTACCTTGAGCTTTGAAGGGAGTTCCCTTGTTCCTTACATTTCCTAATGTTAGTAAGGGCGTTCTTGGCCTTACACATAGTGTTAGCATTGTAACCTAACCTAGTAGACATCTTCATTCTATCCTTTACACTTCTAAAAGTTTAGCTCTACCTTCTCTCTAAAAAGGTGAGTAGCCTTTCCTCCAAGCCAAGTTGAGACCTTGCCAAGACTTCAAGAGTTGCTTCCAAGATTCAACCTTTCACCTATTTGGGCATCTAGGAGGGTAAGATCTAAGTCCATCTTGTGTTTTTGGTTCCATCTTAGGTGTCTTTTCTTAAAGGTAGGATCTTTATGATCTTTTGGTTTGTTCTTGAAGTGGGTTTGGAAAGTGAGCCTTGTGAGGAGCTTGTTGAGGTGTAAAGTGAAGTCTTTTAGTCTACAAGAGGTAATCCATTCTCTACAAAACCTATTTTGCTTACTTATATGTGATTTCTTGGATTCTACATGTGTTTTGCTATGAAATGTGAGTGTTTATGCATTTGTCTTGTGAAAAAGCATATCTAGAGCTTGTGTTTAGGGTTCTTTTGTGCCATTGCTTGGCATTTCCTTTGATTCAAGTCATTTTGTTGTATTGGGTGAGATTTGGCATGTTTTGGACTTGAATTTGTGTTTGGAGATGAATTTCGCGAAGTGTGATGTTGTGGTACAGGTTGTACCCGCGGGCGGAACGACGGGTAGGAGGCCCACCCGCCGCCCACCCGCAGGGTACACAAGGTGGGAGGCTTGTACCCGCGGGTGGAACCGCGGGTAGAGGCCTACCCGTGGGTCCACCCGCGGGTACACAAGTGGAGTTGTTTGGGGATTTGTTCCCTGTGATTCTTTTGACTCGGTATTTGGTCTTTTGACTTCCCGATGTTCTTTTGTGGAACTTTTTGAGTGTTTTCTTGATGTTTCGTATGTCTAGAACTATATGGTAGGTATCCATGTAGGACTTTGGTGTCTTGAATCGTGCAAAGTGTTCAACATCGTCTTTCGTTGAACCGTGACGAGTCTTGTGTGTTCTTTGGAACTACGTTTGGTTTACCCGGTTGATAAGCATGCTAGTTTGGTGTTTAAATGCTAGTGTGAGTGTTGTTTGTACCTTCCATTTGGTTGATGATAACTTGTGTTATTCATCGTTGTTGTTGTTGGGCTGTGACCCATTCCTTGATTGAGTATGTTTCATACCTTCGTTGTGATCCGTTGATTGATTCTTGTTGAGGTGTGATACGTGTGTGGCTTTACCTAGATTGCACGATTAGTGGTAAGGGACACTAGTCACCAAGGTATTGCAGTGGTCCTTGTGGTCGCCGTGATGTGATAATGGAGCTGTGGCCTTTGTGTAAGGTTCACGTGATTATTACTGGGATAACATGTGTTATCCAGGGCATGTGTTGCCATGTGTGTTTACGGTACCTCGTGTACAATGAAATCGGTGGTTTTGTTGGAGGGCTGTTGGAGGGGGAACGACGGTTCCCGGGGGAATAAGGTTGGACTTGGTGTACACGGGTCCCGGAGGTAAAGGTTGGAACTAGATATAAGGTTGGGGGTAGCCATAAGGTTGGAACAGGGCATAAGGAAGGCATATCAACTCGTGATGTGTGATGTCACGAGGGCTTGTGTAGCCGTGGTTGTGTGTTCTCTTCTTGTGACGTGTGTGGTCACAAAGGCATGTGTTGCCATTTGTCGTGTCTTTGTCATTGAGTTGTTGTTGTCCTTTGTGGTCTTGGGAAGTGTTCCCGTGTTATCTTTGAAGAGTGATGAGTCTTGAGTTGGTGTTTACTCTTGGTTTTACACTTATATATATATATATATATATATATATATATATATATATATATATATATATATATATATATATATATATATATATATACATATATATACATATATATATATATATATGTATATATATATATATATATGTATATATATATATATATATGTATATATATATATATGTATATATATGTATATATATATATATATATCCTATCTATGTATGATACTTAACATGTATTGGTGGGTTACCAGCATTATTCGCTGACCAGGCGTCATCCCATGTTTATTTGTGTTCTTACAGGTGATGTCTAGACGAGAGCGGAGTCTAGTGCCCGATAGTATAGTACCTTTCCTTTGCTTTACGGCCTGTGAGCCGATGTAGTGATAGACTCATGAGGTTTTGGGATAGTTGTGAACCATGCAGACCTTGCTGTAGCGTTTATCGTTGTTGGTAAACGTGGCGTAACACCCCATGTTTTGGATTTACGTTTATCCAGTTCCCCTTTATCTTCCGCTGTGCTAGTGTTTTGCTGTGATATCTGCATGTGTTAAGGCTCTTTATATAGCATGTTTTTTGGGGGGGGGGGGGGGGGTGTTACAGTTGGTATCAGAGCCTAGGTTTGAACCTAGGGTGAGTTAAGTCTAGACTTTCTAAGTGGCTAAGTGAGGTTTGAGACCCTTAAGCGACCTTAAGAATCTAAGTATTAGGCTTAGGACTCTAGGTTGCGCGGTGAGCTGTGTGTTGTTTTCTGTTCTTAGCTTGTTTGCTATCTTTTAGTATCCGTGCTGTTGTTGTAGAAGTTGCGATGCCTCCTCGTCCTCGAGCACGCACCCCGGAGACCCCGACCAACGAGCAACTCGCTCAAAATCTCCACCAGTTGACACAGACAATGCAGACGCTCAGTGAAGCTTTGTTGAACAACAATCATGCTGTGCCGCCTCCTCCCCCAGTTGGGCACCGTGATATAGGTCGTTTAGTATCGGGACATCGGCCGCCAACCTTCACCGGCGAGGAAGACCCGATAGTCTTGGAAGAGTGGCTACGGGTGTTTGACAAGATCTTCACCGTTGTGGGCTGCCCCGAAGAGAGAAGAGTAGAACTAGTAACGTTCAACTTTTGCCATGAAGCGGATTTGTGGTGGGTCCATGAAGGTCTGGCTTTTCTTGAAGAACCCGAGTTCGACTGGACCGCGCTCAAGGACAGAATGCGCGAGAGGTTCTACCCAGCACATATGCGCGCCGCCATGTATGAAGAGTTTCTCCACATGCAGCAAGGATCCATGTCTGTGGTTGAATATTGCAAGAGGTTCTTGGAGTTAGCACGTTTTGCGAGGATGCTTGTGCCTACAGAACTCGCTAAAGTCGATAAATTCGTGGCCGGTTTGAACTATGAGGCGCGAAAAGCTTTGACTGTGAGTAGGCCAAGTTCTCTTAAGGACGCTTACGTGTGTGCCGCTGATCTGTATCGCGTGCAACAGCTTCAGAGAGGATCGTGCGAGCAAGCTAAGAAGAGGACTGAAGGCGGAGGTTCTTCTACCTTTAAGAAGCCAAGACCGGTTTCTAGGCCAAGAATGTGTCATCTTCATCTCAAGGACCTAACAGGACGGAGCACGGGAACCAAGCCAAGGCATCTCCTTGTCAGCGTTGTGGGAAGATGCATGTGGGTCAAGGTTGCAACGGCTACGTGCTCAGGTGTTTCCGATGTGGAGGTTGAGGTCACAAAGTCGCGGAGTGTCCCCAACTAGCCGGTCAGAGAGCGTTGCCGCCATCAAACATAGAAAATGCTTCGCACTTAGAAAATGCAATTAAACAGGTTGAGGTTTGAAATGAAATATAATCCATTATTTGAGAAGGTTGTCATTATTTGAATTCTAATGTTTGAGTCGGATAACGAGTGACACTTTTACGATTTCCTCGTGCCTCCACAAAAGCAGAAATTACTTTACATATAATAATTTTAATTTTATGTATCTCCTCAATATTTGGTATAAGTTCAATAGGGTGTAATGATGTGTTTAGAATAGCCTCTTCCTCCTCTCCCTACCAAAAACAACCTTCTTTCCTTCAACCAACTGCACTATGGGAGTACTTAAATAACATAGATAATAGGCCAGGTGAGCTTCAATAGGTTTCCTGTATATTAAAGTATTAAAAGACTTGTACATAGGAAAAACAACCTCATATAGTAATGTTGACGAATTCTGCCCGCCGTGCAAACAGCATTTCGCATTTAGATCCACTAACTGAATCAATCTTGATTGTGTTAAGCATTTTCAAATCTTGATTAATGTCATGAGGAGGACATATTAATGATGTTTTGGAGCTCTGATTTAAATAGCGGACAACCAGTTGCTTAACTATAAATAGTGGACAATCAGTTACATCCACCTGAAAGAACGAAAGAACGAGCTAAGCTTAATTAAGTTCTTGCAAACGCTCCAACAAGGTTCAACAATTTTAAAATGCTGCCGTAATATGCATATCCAATATGGAACCGCTAAAGGACCCAATCTTGATTATTGTCTTAAGTGTCTTCAAGTCTTGATTGATAAAGCAAGAATCCTTCATAATTCTTGAAGCAACATCTTTGTCAATCCACATACTTGACTATAACTCAACAAGGATGAAAGACTTGCATGTTAGGGAAAACAAAGAATCAAACCACTCCATGTGTGTATGAGATACACTTTCCTACATATTTTTAATCACTCTATATAAAAGTTATTGACAGATTACTGTGAGTTGCAAAATCTCAAAATTCTCTCGAGCTAATACTGTTAGATACCAGCTCTCAAAATATGCAATAATGCATGATGACTAAATGGAGATCATGAATGGTTACAGTAAATTTTCAAAAAGGCATATTCTGATACCCCATTCCTAAGACTTTATGGGAAGATTTTGATGCCCCATTGCAAGATATTTCAGGGGAATTTCAAGGGAAAAAAACACATGATATTTCCATAGATTATATGTCTTACCGGCATGTTTTCGGCTTTAATCTCCAGTTCGCATAGGTTGGGGGATCTTTCAAGCAATTTCAAAGCAACAGTGATCTGACCAAAGTCTGAATCTGAATCCATCACCCATATAACTTGAAGATTTGCTGATGGGAATGCCTGTGCCACTACTGCAACATCATCCAGCTTAAAAACAGTAAAGGAAACAAAAATTAGCCATGAGAATAACTCTAATTTAACAAGCCAGAAAGCCAAAAATATATATAAATAAATAAAATAAATTTAACCACAAAAAGTAAAATTTTCTCCCTCAAACCCAATATGATAAGATAGTGGAGGAGTAAACTACATTAACATACATAGTGGTATGAGGTGGGAGAACCTGTGCTTGGTGCACAGAAACATATATACAACTCCAACACCATCGAACGTCCAATTGAGCTGCCCTCACATCAATTAAGGTGCTCGTGCAGTCATATATACTTGCATTAAGATGAGGAGAAAGTATATAATTTTATTATCTTTATTGTTTTTGACTTTTCAATTTTAGCATTTCATCTACAAAATAGATAATTGATACCTTCTTCCTTAAATATATATCATCTTCAATTGTGGTACATTGTTACGTTCATATTTTCCTTACACAAACATGTTAAAATCTAATTTTTTATTTTACAAATGAAATATCAATACTAAAGAATATTATAATTCAAAAAGAAATATTAAAAAGTACTAAAATAAAATGTGTAATAAATAAAATTTTAATAAAGTTTAATAGTTTTTATTATTTTATGGGTTAAAATTGAATTTTTTTTAAGAGTCAAGGGAAATATATGCTGAAAACTGAAAAGAATGGCATGTTCTTTCGTGACTCTTTCTTTTCTATTGGCAGTCTATGTTGGACAAAGGGCTTGTAATCTGTAATACATTTGAGATACAACAATAATACAGAATACAACAGGGAACAAAAACTGGATCATTTTTGATATCTTTAGGCGTGTAATCACTTTCCTAAAAGCTTTAAATCCCCCTCTATAAAAGCAACAAGGTTCAAGATTTAATCTTATGGGATACAAGAAGATGAATGAAATTCTCAAGTTGCTTTGTTTGAGAATTTTCTGAAGAACTGTAAGACTGTGAAAATCTCAGTTTAATGCAAGTTTTTGCATATCCCTTTCAGATGTTTCTCCAAAATATTTATAGATGAAAAATATATCTGTTTGGAGAAGTTACATGGAAGTTGCTGTGATTTAAAACTCAACTTCCATAAGATAAGATATATCATGAATGATATATCCATCACTAGAGAAAAAATTAAATTTATTTTGAGTCAGTAACTGTATGCAAAATTTTATATATATATATATATATATATATATATATATATATATATATATATAGAATAAAGTTCAAATGCGGCGGGGTCTTCCCGTGCGGCGGAATTCCAGAATACACCAACAGTGTTAACAATATGCACCAACAGTGTTAGAAAAACACGCCACAATGAAATACAATAAAACATCACAGAATACACAACAGACTCAAAAAAAAATACACCATATAACTCACCACCCCCAATGGTGTATTTCTGAACGGTGTTTTTACTCACACCTAGTGGTGTGTGTTTGGTGATGCAGGGCTCTGTTTACTCTGTTTTTTGTGGTGTATTTTCCTAACGTTGATGGTGCATATTTGTTGATCTAAACTCGTCTATATATATATATATATATATATATATATATATATATATATATATATATATATATATATATATATATATATATATATATATATATATATATAATATCCACATATGTAGTTTAATAATGCCAAGCATATAGCTACATATCTCAAGCATATAGCTATATAATCTCAAGCATATAGCTATATATCTCAAACATATAGCTATATATCACAAGCGTATAACTATATATCTCAAGCATATAGCTATATAAACCTCAAGCATATAGCTATATATTACAAGCATATAGCTATATATCACAAGCATATAGCTATATAAATTTCTCCCAGTATTTTAATTAACTTTCTACCAAACTAAAATAATATTTACAACTCCACAACTCCAAATATTATTTAAGCTTTCATGGTGGTTCATCTAAAACATTAATCTCCATTACTATATAAATTTCCAACATTCCTCCTCTATTTATATAGTAAAAATTAATACTGTACCAAGATAAATCCAAAACTCATGCAAAAATGAAAGTGTCTTAGAGATTGAACTTTCACATAGTATTATATGCGTTACATTAATTCAGATTGCAGTGATGGACGAACCTTGAATCACGCAGTCACTTTGAAGAAACGTAGATAAACACACACAAGTTTTACAGTCATTACAACTCACTGTAACTTGACACTATTGAGGCCATGTGTCCGTATCCATTAATGAGCACATACCAAGTAAAGCCCAAATTTGTTTGAAGCGGCTGCACTTCATGCTCATAGAGTCTAATCTTTTATCTCATGCACTGCATCTTGCATTTTTTCAAAAGATCAGTTAAGAGTAAAAACTCATCCCTACAACAATGAAGAACCAAGCATCACCTTTTCTTTGGATACAATTTTAATTAAACTTTTGATGCTTGCAAATCACAAAATGAAGTACTCATCTACACTGAACTCAAGGTCTAACGTAATAACTTAGACGTGAGTTGAGCTTTCCTTCACTTGCAATTTTAATTTAGGCTTTCCGTATCCCTTCCGATGAACCATGTCCCTTGCAAGGACTCTTGCAAACGGGTCCGTTAAAACCGGGACTGTACCAAGTCCAGTGCTACAACACTATTACCTAGGATTTTCCACATAGCTAAATCTCAAACCCATGTGCCTTCACTTGTCATTATAAACACTTGTTTATATGATATGGCCAGTGTAGTAGCATTGTCATAATGTACTAAACTGGTGACATCGGTTTTGGCCAAACGGGAATCTAAATAATCAAATTCCTTAGCCAATCAACTTCTTGCATGTCAAAGCCAACGTAAGAAATTCATATGCCGTGGTAAAAAAAAAAAAAAACTTTGCTTTTAGAAACCCATAAAACAACACCCCCTCCAAGCATAAATATTCATCTACTAATTGAGGAACAAGTTTCATGATTAGATATTCAACTGGCATTAGAATATCTTTCCAGGATGAAAATATCTATTAAATATACCAAACCATAATTAATGGTTATATTCAAGTATATCAAAATTCCTTTTAATCCCATCCACTTATCCAACTGAACATGATGATATATAGAATTTTAATATTCTATTAATGAACTGGTGAAATAAAATATTTAATTGATTATACTAGAACCCCTTTATAGGTTCTTAGTCAATAAATATTTATTTCTTGCAAATTCTATAACCAAGAATATTAATCATCATGTTGAACTTATTAACAGTGAGGACTCCTTAAAATAAAAATCCAACCTCCTCCATTTGAGACATCATCAACTTTGGAGAATAAACCCCCTCCATTCAGAGAACATCGACTTTGGAGAATACACCTTTTTTATTTTAAGCTTTTAACTTTTCATGTTTCTTCTAAATTGAAGAATCATACCAACTTAAATCGTAATCCATAATTCAAATTTAAACTTTCTTTTCACTGCTAATTGCCAGCCATACTAGATAAACTAGTAAACTTTTTGGCTTTCAGAATTTTAACACATTCTCAAAATGAGAAACTTTATGTAAATTTTATGAATTTCATTATGCATGCCTCATGCATAAAACTTTCTGTATCATATCCTTTCATCAGAAATATACCAATATATTTTCAATGCTTTCTGCCTTTAATAGAAAATTCACAGAATATTTTCAAAGACTTTCTCCCTTAACTAGAAATATATATAACATAATATTTCAAAGGATTTCACAAGGATAAAAATTATCTGTGTGCTTAAATAATCAATAATTCCATGCATGACATTGAAATTATTTCCAACTTACAATCATTAAACATTGTAACCATGCATAAGAAAACAAAAAATTGATAACACCAAATTAATTCAAATTTGGTAGATTTACAGCACCTCAAGATCCAATATATTATACATGTATCTTGTACACTATGCATGCAACTGAGACAAAGTCACAATATCAAAATATTTATATACATGAATAAACATATATATACATGCATAACACAATTATGATTGTGTTAAAAATCTTCAAATCTTACTTAGCTACAACCAGTGGCCGAGCCAATTGGTCAAAATTCATAGCTACAACCAGTGGCGGAGCCACATATACAATGCAGGGGGCCTTGACCCCCCCTCCCCCCTCCAATTTTTTTTATATATTAATATTATAAGGATTTTTAAAAAAATTTTTTATTGCTAATTGGCCCCCCTTGTCCCATCCGGACTTAGGCGTTGTTTGGTGGGATGTAGTTTAGTTGTAATTTCAATTAAGGCCTTAATTACAGTGTTTGGTTGGAGGGAATTGCAATGGAGCTAGGCCTTAATTAAAATCTTTGGAAGGATATTGTAGTCTTTATACTACTTTTTCCTTCACATCCTCAATAATCCTATTCCTCCCTACCAAACAATGTAATTTGAATTCCTACGTTATTCCTACCTCATTCTTTTCCCACCGAATTGCAATTCATTTCCTTCCTCCCAACCAAACACCCCCTTAGAGTAAGCTTTGAAAAAAGTTCAGCTCCAAAAGCTTCCAGAGTACTTTTTACTCCAAAATTCAACCTCATTCTCATCCAAAAAATTCAACCCCCCACCCCTACTCCCATAGTCTCATCCAAAAGCTTTAAAAAGTTTCAGCTCCAACAAAAAGATCTTGCTTTTCTGACAATTATCGTGATTGGCCCTCCGCATTCCTAAATCTTGGCTCCGCCCCTGGCTACAACACAACCGTGAGGAAATTAACAAGGAATTGGAAAGAAAACAATCATATATGATTGCCAAATTTATAGTCCATAGGTTTTGAAGCAACTGCAAAACAAAGGTCACCTTCTCTCTCCATGAAACACTTGACTCATACAGCTTAATCACTTGTCGGTTACGGAACCCCTATCCTCTGATGTTTGGCTTGGGCCTTTGCCAGTTATGATAATCGAAGGGAACCGAAATACTATTCATCTTGTTGGGTTTAAATGATGATTGCTCCTCAATTCTTGTCTTGGTTTAAACCTGTGCAATTGCTATTGTGTGGACTGTGGTCCACACAGCTCTGTGTGTGGACCACATAGCTCTGTGTGTGGACCACATTCCAAAAAGACATCGCCTTTCATTTAAGAAGATACGGTGCCATTAATTTAGAGACATGGGTCGTACAAATTTTTTTATTTTCACGCGACCTACATTTTCCTCTCCGTTGCTTTTTCCTTTAACTTCAATGCTGCAACATACATTTTTATAACTCATATAATACATTATTCTAACTCAAAAATACATCATCTTACCCCAGGAGGTTCATTATTCTAAAACATAACGACTGAACAGACGCTGTTATTGACTAACATAATTTTTTAAACATCAAACCGACATCGTTTTGGACTATGGTCTACAACTATGTGGACTGTGTAATTTGCCAAACCTGTAGGTGGAATGGACTCCAGGTCTAAAGCTAATTGAGTCCGAGAAATTGAACCAAAAGTTAGTTGGGTCATGATAATAATTGAAATTCATAAGCAAGGTTTCTGGACCTTGATTAGGGATGTACACAATTTGGTGAAAAAACACGATTAAACAATGAAACTAAAAACCAGGACTATGTGGTCTAATGGTACCCAGGTTGGACTTCCATTTGGAAGATTATGAGTTCGAGCCTCAGTGGAGGTGTTATTGGTTCTTTGTGTTTCAGTAGGTTGAGAAAGTATATGAACAGATACTACAATGTAATAGAGCCAGTAACTTTCAGAATAAAAAACAATGAAACTGAAAACTTTTAATTAGTCATTTTTTAATAGAAATATTTCGATTGGTTAAGAAATTTTAAAAATTTTAGTTAATGGTTAATTCAATTTGAAAGTACAATTAACCATACCGGTTAGACTAGTTAAAATCATAATGTTATAAACTTATAAATTTATAATTCACAAATCTACTAATATAAATACACAAATTCAATTCACTATTGTTAGTGTCATTATTAAAGTTGTTTCGGAATTGTATATCAAACAAGTTTAGTATCCTACACACTGACAAATGAATTTGAAACATGCTTGGAGTAGTTCTGAATGAAGTCACAAGATAGAGCTGCATAGGTAAAACCTACTACGTACCATTAACAGAATAAAAAAGAACATCCTTGGAGCCCACTGTTTGCAAATTCAAAATACTTTTTTTTTACAACATAATACTTAGGTACAAGATTTAACTTCCACCACAACCATTAATTACATTTCTAGGTTGCATCCAAACCTAATCCACGGAGCCTCATCATGCTAAATTCCTACAAGGTTAAAACCACATGTAATCAAATAGTTCAAACACGGAGTCGTCATTTTCAGTGCAAACAAGTTGTGCTTCCGGAGATGCGCGAGGAAAACACAACAATTCCTTTCGCCAGCTATTGACATCTTCGGAGGTATCTTCTATATCAGTATCAACATATTCCATAATAGCAACTCTCTCTAGTGTAGGAGATTCTGAGAGCAGCATTTTCACAAAAAGCATTTCAAGTGTAACTCCACTAAACCAGAGAATATCAGAGCCATACCTTTCTCACCTTCGTACTTTGAGAGGCATTCCAAGAAGTCCTTATCAAATACAAGCTGCCCATGCCGCAAGCAAACCTCATTCCAGTGAGTAGAGAGCAAAGCAGTTCTGGCTGCATCTCGAGTAGGCAAACACTCCAAAATCCTTTCTTTCACTTCCACGGGTAGTTCACTTATTACGTCCCTTCCTGCATCCTCTTCGGATTTTCTCCGATGACTTGCCATTAAACTGGAAACTGAAGTTAAAATTGCTCGATTTGCATTCCAATTTAGCCCACAAGGTTTTGGAAACAACAGAAGTGTGGTTTAATTTGGGAAGAAATAAGAGATTAGGGAAAAAAGTGTTAGAAACCCTTGCCTTATCTACTGTCTACTGCCAGGATGTTTTGCGTTTGGAATGAACAGAATACTGCGAGGCTTTTCTTTGGGCCCTTGGCGGCGACAGTGGGCTATTAGTAATAAATCACTGTGCTAAATGTTCAAGCCCAAAATACAAGCTTCATTTGAAAAGGAAATTAGGAAGCTAAGAGTTGGGAAGAAAACAGATATTGGGAAAAAGTGATAGAAACCCTCGCCTGTGATGTTTGGTCTGGGCCTTTGCGTGTTAGGAAAGCCGAAGGGAAACGGATCAGAGTAGCATACGCCAGACGGAGAAGACTAAGGCTGGCCGCCGGTGGAGCTGAGTGGAGAGTGGAGAATCGCGGTGGAGAAGAGTGGAGAGACGGCTGAGTCGCAGGGTTGAAGAGTGTTGAACTAGAGTCTAGGGATTTCATTTTAGTTTTAGAGATTTTTGCTTATATATTTACATATGTCTTTATTTATATTATATACTATACGTGGTCTTCTGAGTATGTTTCTTTTGCTATTTATAGAGCTAAACTTTAAAATTGAACATCCGTAGTCTTCCCTCTGAGTTTCAAAATGTTACCAATTATAATCCTTCGAGTTTTAAAATATTACCAACAATGGTCCAACCATTAATTTGCTCAGTTTGCACCATGTAAATGAAGGGCAAAAATGTCCTTCATGTTATTCTTCTTCCATTTTAAAGTGAAAATATAACCTTTGTACTAGCGAATGCATCTTCTTTCTTTCCAGTTCTTCTCTAAGTTTCAAAAGGTTACTAATTGTGGTTTTGTATAAAGTTGTCAACCAGACACTAACTATAATTTTGATTCTCATTCCTAGAGTGTAAATCCATGAATCAAACACACCATAAATACATAAATTCACTATCATAAGTATATGAACAGATACTACATTGTAATAGAGCCAGCAGCATTAAAAAAAAAAAAAGTATATACATTTACTATTGTTGTGTCATTTGTAAAGTTGTTTTGGAAATTGTTAAACTTTATTATCCTACAATTGACAAATGAGTTTGAACCATGCTTGGGTAGTTCTAAATGATATACACTAGTACAGAAACAATCATTCGTGTCCAAAGTTAAGCCTAATAAGCATCCAAAGTTGCTTGGACGCGTATGTAGGAGACGCTGATTGTATAAACAATCAGCGTCCAAAGTAACTTTGGACGCGCAAAATGATAATTCGCGTCCAAAGTTGAAGAACTTTGGACGCGAATTATCATTTTTAAAAACAAAACATTACCTTTTCGCGTCCAAAGTTTACGAACTTTGGATGCACAAAGGTAACGTTTTGATTTTTAAAACGATAATTTATTCTTCAACTTTGGACGCGAATTATAATTTTTTTTATATTTAATTAATTTGATAAAATTTCAATTTTTTTCCTGTACAAAAAATATTATTCACACCCTGTTCATGCAATCACAGCATATTTATTTAAATGTCGTAGAAATCATTAAATTAACTAAATAAGAGTTCAAAAATTTATATACATTCTTCAATAAAATATTTAGACCAAACCTCACGAATCTCATCAATTTGCTCTTGTGAGTAAGGCTTTCCATCAAATGCCTACAAAAATTTAAAATAATCAAATAATTAGTTTTAACATTAATAAAGTGTAATTTAAAACTATTTAGTTTTAATAAATTTTACATACCGTGTTTAAATGTTCAAAATCATAATATAGAGTGCACATTTCATACATGTATCTCATTACATAATATCCGCACTCCACACTACTCGGTTGTTGAGGACACTACAAATATGAGTTTTATGTATATATATTATTAAGTTAAACAATAAAAACTTTACTAATAAAATTTAAAAAATATATTAATACTCTAATTTTGATATATACCTCAATTAGATCCTAATCAACACTGTTTTTAGGTCTTCTCCCTCCTAAAGTTGCAATCGATTGAAATTCCCTACAATATACATTCATAAATAATTTATAAACAATAATGGTTAATAGTTTTCAATATATATATATATATATATATATATATATATATATATATATATATATATATATATATATATGTACTTACACATTCAATGTGTCCTTAATCTCCAACTCGCGCTTACATGCACGAGATTCTAATACATAGACTTTTCTTGATTGAACACAAATAACTAGAAGCATCGAATGATTTCTACGACATTTAAATAAATATGTTAAACGTTATTCACAAATAACTCAATTAAGTTATATAAATAATTAAAAATATAAATTTAGTTTTCTTATTCTTGATGGTATGGAACTAAAATGAAGTTTCGATCCCTCTGTTGACCCAGGGCACGAACAAAATATCTTTTGACCTTATCAGTATCCTCAATTACACGGTCCCTAGAAATAGTCTTTGGGCAGAGAAAATTCAATTGTAGTAACTCCAATTTTGTCGCACATCCGATGAAGACACGGAAAATTTGAAGCCGACAAGTGGGCCAATTAAATCATTATTGAGGCCAATTTCGGGGTTGATTATTAGTCCAATCTAATTAATTGGGCTATGATAATTAAATTAATTTAATTAGTCCAAATAAATTTGATTTGGGCTATTGAATTAATTAATTAATTGGTCCAAGCCCATTTCATAATTGAATTATAATTATAATTTAAATATAATATGATTTTATTATATTTGAATTAGATAATTATAATTTAATTTGAATTTGAATTAGATGATATAATAATGAACCTAGACTTGATTTTGGCAAGGTTCATTTTAGTAGATAATTAATTAATTTAATTTAATAAATAGTAGTGAAGTTTGTTGAGGGATTTTAGTTACAAACTTCACTATAAATAGAGTCTCAATTTCATTCTTTAGATCACACCTTAAATTCATTGAGAACAACTTGAAGACTTGAAGAATTGAGAGCTCCTTGAAGGCATTTGAAGATTTGACGCCGCTTTGAAGATTTTGAAGCCATTCCAGGTACTTTGAAGCTTTGCAGAGTTGACTGGCTTGAAGCTTTACGTTTGCTTGCTGCTGAAGATCACACCACTTGAATCCCGGAGGCTACACTATTTGAATCCCGGAGGCACTTCAGTAGATAACGTTAGTGAAGAATCAGAGGACTACACAGACACTTTGTACCTGCATCTTGAACTACACACACTGTAAACAGATTTTGTGAATATATACAATTTCGATATTTTTTGTGTTTACAGATTGTGGCACGACCAGTGGGACAGCTCTGCCTCTCATCTCTTCACCATTGATCTACTTCAGCAAGCAACTCTACTAGCAATCGGAATGGCGTCAAGAAGCTCGATGTTCAAGAAGTCTTATGCCCAAGCCGCTAGTTCCAAGTCTTCATCAATAGCTGGTTTTGAATCTAGCCGAGAGACCGAAACACCATTAACCAGGAGCCGTGCAAAGAGCTTAGGAATGCGACTGCCAGAGCCTGAGTCAATTGTTCGACGTATGATTCAAAGACTCGAAATGGCCCCTACCCTCCCGAGGAAGTCTATATATGTTGCAGGTCCACCATCTTTGAAAGGAGAAACCAATAGCGGGAGGCTAACTTCTTCGAAAGGAGCAGCTGGCAGCGGGACGCCGACTTCTTCAGAAGGAGCAGTTGATAGCGGGAGGTCGACTTCTTTGAAAGGAACAGCTGGCAGCGGGATGCCGACATCTCCGAAAGAAGCGGAGATTAGCGGGAAGTCAGCTACCCCAAAAGGAGCGGCTAATAGCGAGAAGTCGGCTACCCCAAAAGGAGCAGCTGGTAGCGAGAGTCCAACATCTCCGAAAGAAGCAGCCGATAGCGGGAATGAAACATCTTTGAAAGGAGCTAATGATAGTAAGAGTCCAACATCTCCAAAAGGAAACAATAACACGGGAGGCTCGTCACCGGCATTGCCGGCATCCAACATATGGAAGGCCGCGCCAGAATGGTCACGCATCTATACAAGCATACCGACTATGGCAACAAGCGCGACAACTATATAGGACCAGCTCGCGAGCATCACTAAGGCGCTTGAAGGGATCACCACCCTCCTTCAAAACCAAGAAAGGAGAATCAACGACTTAGCTGAAAAGGTCGAGAGCACAAGGAATGGCGAAACTAGCCAGGCTCCTGGGAAACAACATGAGGTTCAAGGAGAAGATGCCTCGCACTCACCAACTTGCATTGGGCGAACTACAGTGCACGAGGAATCAACTCCGCACATACCAAGTCCGGACAGGAGCATTCCAGTCCCTGGGGGCATGATACCGGTAGATCGGCTTGAAGAGTTCATCATGGGAGCTATCAAAGGAAAGCTCGAGGGGGGACAACCTTCATACACTTACACCAAGCCTTACACCCAAAGGATAGAGGATTTGTAGATGCATGTTGGCTATCAACCTCCAACATTTCAACAATTCGATGGGAAAGGCAATCCGAGACAACACATCGCCCACTTCGTAGAAATATGCAACAACGCTGGGACGTATGGAGATCTTCTTGTCAAACAGTTCGTCCGCTCTTTGAAGGGTACTGCCTTCAATTGGTACACTGACTTGGAGCCTAGCTGCATTGATAGCTGGCATGACATTGAGCGAGAGTTCTTGACCCGCTTTTACAGCACAAGAAAAACCGTCAGCTTCTTAGAACTCACCACCACTCGCCAAAGGAATGATGAAAGCTCGGTCGCTTACATTGAAAGATAGAGGGAGTTATGCTTGAATTGCAAGGAAAAGATATCACAGAGCTCCGCGATTGAAATGTGCATCCAAGGCATGCACTTCGGGCTCTCCTACATCCTCCAAGGGCTCAAGCCTAGGACTTTTGAGGAATTATCTAGTCGCGCCCACGATATGGAGTTAAGCATAACAGCTAATGGTGGACAAAACATACACATTCAAAGCTTCTACAATGGGGGCAAGAGTCATGATGACATTGAAAGTGGCGGCAAGGCCTTTAAGAAATATGAAAGCATGGATGCTATGCATGTGAATATTCAACCAGCACTACAAGAAAAATGCACATAGACAACGGTTAATAACCGTTGTCGTAGGGGTAAAACTTCTATTGTTGAAGCCGGTGTTGTTGTAAGTCCCGCGCATAGACAACGGTTTTTAACCGTTGTCTTTTCTAGAAATGACAACGGTTTTTCAACCGTTGTCTATTAAGTGTTGTTGTAAGTCACGCACATAGACAACGGTTAAAAACCGTTGTCTTTTCTAGAAACGACAACGGTTTTTTAACTGTTGTCGATTAAGTGTTGTTGAAACCGGTGTTGTTAAAAGTCACTCACATAGACAACGGTTAAAAACCGTTGTCTTTTCTTGAAACGACAACGGTGTTCTAACCATTGTCTATTAAGTGTTGTTGAAACCGGTGTTGTTAAAAGTCATGCACATAGACAACGGTTTTTAACCGTTGTCTTTTCTATAAACGACAACGGTTTTTTAACCGTTGTCTATTAAGTGTTGTTGAAACCGATGTTGTTAAAAGTCACGCACATAGACAACGGTTTTAAACCGTTGTCTTTTCTATAAACGACAACGGTTTTGTAACCGTTGTCTATTAAGTGTCGTTGAAACTGGTGTTGTCAAAAGTCACGTACATAGACAACGGTTTTAAATCGTCATCGTTTCTTCCAAAGACAACGGTTTTTGACCCGTTGTCAATTCAATGTTGTTGAAACCGATGTTGTTAAAAGTGATGCACATAGACAACGGTTTTTAACTGTTGTCTTTTCTTTAAAAGACAACAGTTATAAACTGTTGTCTATTGTGTGTTGTTGAAATCGCTGTTGTTAAAAGTCACACCCATAAACTGTTGTCTTTTGTAGAAAAGACAACAGTTTCAAACTGTTGTCTATTGTAAAATAAACAACTTTTAACTGTTGTCTCAACCCATTTTTAACCCGCTTAAATTTTAATCATATAAAAAAAAAAACAATTTATCCATTCACCATGGCCAAGTGTAGTTACATTGCACAAGCTAAGCAAGTTTCAAAATAACAAGTCTAAATACTAAGCATGACCAATTCTAATCAAATCATCATCCAAGTCATAATACTACAAAAAAAAAATTCCGATCCACGAACCAAGTCTAAATGATCATAATGTCAAATCATACCTACTCTATATAACTTGATAGAATATTGGTCCATTCTGAACGCACCAGATCAATAACCGCTTTGTCATAATCAACTTGTTGGAACTACATGTAAATAGTGAGTAAATAAATTAGTATAGATATAATAAATTTGCAAAATAATTATATGATTTTTGACAAGACCATGACAACAACAAAAAGATTAACAGATACTTAAAAACATGCAAAATATAATTATAAGAAATAACAAACAATAATCATTGAGAGCGGCACAGGTCCCAAATAAGATCTAAAGACAACTAACTCTACTATACTCATTGACATGCATGCAACATCTAATATATATATATATATATATATATATATATATGTGTGTGTGTGTGTGTGTGTGTGTGTGTGTGTGTGTGTGTGTGTGTGTGTGTGTGTGTGTATTCAAATGAGGACAAGTATATTATAGAGGATTGCGAGGACAAATGTAGTGTGTGCCATTAGCCGGTAAGTCGTGTGCATGGCCGAAAGTAGTCGTGTGCCACAGTTTGTATGTCGCGTGTTAGATTTGTTAATTTATAGAGCCTGATGTTTACATGTATTCTTGTGTGCCATTATGTATTAAGTTGTGTGCCTGGTATTAATTTGTTGTGTGCCCATTATTTGTCCTCACGATCCTCTATATATTGTAGTCCTCATTTGAACTCAACCCTATATATATATATATATATATATATATATATATATATATATATATATATATCATGAAAACATAGTACAACTAACTAACATTAAACCTAGCTAGTAGCTAGTTAGTTTGTAATCATGCATGCATCACAATTCTGGAACCCAATTCTGTTCGTAGTTTTAATCTCTTCTCAACCTAATTCTGGAAAATCCACTTCTCCGAATTTCTCCTCTTTCAAATCGAATAATGATATAACCTCCTCCTCTAAGTTGTTGATATAAATTCTGCCATTAATGGTTATAAAACAGAAAGTAAATCTGATCTACTTTACTTTATAAATTCTGAAAGTAAATCTGCCATTAATGGTTATAAATTCTGCCAATCTAATCAACTTTACTTTATAAATTCTGAAAGTAAATCTGCCATTAATGGTTATAAATTCAGCCAACACGAACGAACGCGGAACCTTCACTTAGGCTAGTCTCATGGCAATAAACCTTCACTTAAGACAACAAAGAGAATAGTATAGGAGGAAAACAAGCTACTTAGACAGGGAAAGGATAAACACATTTTCATTTCTCAACATTCATTTCATGTCAACACGAAATAGGTATGCATCATTTTCCAACAAACTCAACAAGAAACTCAAATGCATCATAATTCCACTTTGAAACATTCAAATCAGAACAATTTTAAACACGAAATAGAAATGGAATGTATTTTGCAACTACCTTACATCAGTGCCACTTTAATCTTCTGAAACATTATCTAAAAGAAAGAAAACATAGAAGCTATTAAAGTTCTATATTAAAGCCATTAACCATTTCTGAGATTAGCAAGATTAGTAAAAGTTTATGCAAATTTCAACAATTACTTAATGAAGTAGATACTGCATGCATGTGAGTTATACTCCAACTAGTGTGAAGACCAAATCAAACTAATTGACTTAGCTTAACTTGTAGTTTATGAAATGATTATAGTTTGAAAAATTAATTAAAAAACATATAATACCTGAGAGAGTAACATCCATTTCAGCTTATTACTTCATTCCACAAATTCTTACATCCATTTCAGCTTATTAGCTTCCATCTTTTAACTGCATATCCTTCTCTGATTTGCTAATTAAAATGGGTCTTAGATTACTTATAGTTGCCATTGCAGTTTTGGCATTGGCATCTTCATTTGCACAAGCACCGGATCCTAGCCCTTTGCAGGATTTTTGTGCAGCTGTTAATGACTCCAAGGCTACCTGTATGTATCATAACTAACACAAAGCATCAACTAGAATGAGTATTTCTACATCAATAACAAAAATAAAATTTTATAAAGAATCAACTACCTGATAGAAGGCCAAGCACTGAAGTACAAATTTTTCCATTGAATCTAATTCCAGATCCAAAGCAGCAGCATAATCCTTTACCTACAGCATGAATAAAATTCATGGAAGTGAATCCAGAGAACAAACGAATATTAAATCTGTCAACCCCATGTGAATTGATATGAATAATTCAACATTTGCAACTTTTCTAAGCCTGAAGTTAAGAATGATCCCCCATGGTGGAATAATCACTCTTAATCACCCTCTCATCTCATCCCACACTAACAGTCAAACATACACCATTATATTATATTTTGGATTCCCAAAAGTTAACTTCTTCATTTTTCTATTACAGTAGCTAGAGGAGAATAGTTTTTGCCCTAAGTGTTTTGGGAGGGAATTGTTTTATTTAAGAGGGAGATTTTTTGCAAATTGTGCAAGTCTTGAAAGTCAAAATTTAAATAATAACATATATATTTAATATATATGTAGAGTTTTGCAGACTGAAAATTCATAAGCAAAAGGTTTAGAGGAATATATGTAATCAACTAACCAGTCAAGCATTTATGTTCCTCACTAGTTCTATTATTAAAAAAAATAAAAAATAAAAGACACAAATCAATAGCCCACAGGGCATATTATTGAAATACTGCAACAGAGGATATGTGTATTTGTATAGGAATTTCAAAGCAAAAAAGCATGGTCTGTATAGTTATTAGTTAGCAGCTTGTTCCATGAAAAAATTACTTTGCCAGTAACAGTGAACTACAAAACATGTTATCAACTTCAATAATCTCATATGAACAACTAAAACCAAGCCTAAGAATAGAATAGTAACACTGTTAGGAACTCACAGTAAGATGCATTGGTTTGGATTTCTGCCATGAATTCAGTATATGAAGCCTGAAAATTAACAACCAAATGAAGTGGCAATGACATAAGCACAAGAAGAAACCCAGATAGTTCTCTTTCAAGTGGCAATAGCTGATAATGATGAGTGGAAGACTGACCTTCATTGATTCTCTCAAATATTTTCTTATGTTCTGTGAAAGTGTGAAGGGTTTCATCTATTTCATCTCATAGAACTGTACCGATTACAATAATTTATACTGGAAACTAGCTATAACCTAACGGACCCACTGTAACGGGCCTAGGGTTTCAACACTCCCCCTCAAGCTGGAGAGTATAGATCATAAGCTCCAAGCTTGTTACAAATATATTCAACTCTAGGAGCTCTAAGGGATTTCGTCAAGATATCAGCTAACTGATCTGCAGAATTGACAAAGCTAGTTTTAATACACCCTGACACAATCTTCTCTCTAATGAAGTGGCAGTCAACCTCAATGTGTTTAGTTCTTTCATGATGAACAGGATTTGACGCGATGTGTAGAGCTGTTTGATTGTCACATATCAACGTCATTTGGGCAACATTGCCACATTGCAATTCTTGTAGTAGGTGTTTAAGCCACATAAGCTCACACGTGGCAAGCGCCATGGCTCGATATTCTGCTTCAACACTGGACCTAGCGACCACATCCTGCTTCTTACTTTTCCAAGATATGAGATTACCTCCAATGAGAATACAATAACCTGAAGTAGAGCGTCTGTCAAATGGGCAACCAGCCCAATCTGCACCACAATACCCAACAACTTGTGAATGTCCTCTATCTTCATATAATAAGCCTTGTCCTGGTGCTCTCTTGATATACCTTAGAACACGAACAACAGCATCCCAATGAGAATCACAAGGCATCTCAAGAAACTGACTCAACACACTAACTGCGAAGGAGATATCCGGTCGTGTGATCGTGAGATAATTCAGTTTTCCAATTAATCTCCTATATCGCTCTCGGTCAGGCAATGGCTCCCCCTGTCCTGGTAGGAGTTTAACATTTGGATCGATTAGATTATCAACCGGTCTACTGTCCAACATGCCAGCTTCTTCTAAAATATCCAAGGCATACTTCCTTTGAGAAATAACAACACCACTGCTAGATTGAGCCACTTCAATTCCAAGAAAGTATTTCAGCTTACCCAAATCCTTAGTCTGGAACCGACTAAAGAGATACTCCTTCAACTGAAATATGCCTTCTTGATCACTCCCTGTAATAACAATGTCATCCACATATACTACAAGGTATATGCATTTCTCATTAGAATGACGATAGAAAACAAAATGATCAACCGCACTTCTAGTCATACCAAACTCACACACCACAGAACTAAACCTTCCAAACCAAACTCGTGGAGATTGCTTTAAACCGTATAAAGAACGACGAAGTTTACATACCAGACCAGACTCCCCCTGAGCAACAAACCCACGTGGTTGCTCCATAAAACCTCCTCGTGAAGATCACCATGAAGAAAGGCATTCTTGATATCCAACTGGTGCAAGTCCCAATGATGAATGGCTGCCAAAGACAAAAGTAACCGAACTGAAGCAATTTTAGCAACCGGGGAAAAAGTATCAGTATAATCCAAACCAAAAATCTAAGTATAGCCTTTCGCCACTAGTCGAGCCTTAAGACGATCAATTGCGCCATCAGGGCCCACCTTCACCGTATAAATCCATCTACAACCAACCACAGTTTTACCAGCAGGAAGAGGAACCAACTCCCACGTGCCACTAGACTGGAGGACCTCCATCTCTGTTAACATGGCTTGACGCCAACCTGGATCCGAGAGAGCCTCACGAGTGGATTTGGGTATGGACACAGAAGACAGGTGAGAAAGAAACGCAAGGTAAGGGGAAGAGACACGATGATAACTCAGAAAGGTATATATAGGATGGGGGTTACGAGTAGAATGTGTACCTTTTCGAACAGCAATAGGTGCCTCAGCAAGATCAGTGTCAGATTGCAGTGGAAGTGGTGGAACCGCAGCCGGAGGATCGGACAGCACTGGCAAGTCACTAGGGACCTCAGGGACTGCAGGGCAAGGACACCGGTGATAAACCTGAAGGGGCGGGTTAAGAGCAGTCGGTTGAACTGGAGGAACAGTGGACTAGACAAGAGGAAGTGGACCAAGATAAGGTACGGGGAGCACCTCAGAAACAGGGATCGTGTCTCCTGAGGAGGACTGGAAAAACGGTGTGGACTCAATAAAGGTGACATCTGCGGACACAAAGTGACGCTTTAGTGCTGGAGAATAACACCTATAACCCTTTTGGACACGAGAATAACCCAAAAAGACACACTTGACTGCTTTAGGATCTAATTTGGATCGACCTGGAGTCATGTCATGAACAAAACAAACACACCCAAAAACACGAGGAGGAACAGGGAAAGGATCAACAGAAGGACACACAATGGAATATGGGGTGTCATTGTTGAGAGCAGAAGACGGCATGCGATTGATTAGGAAACAAGCAGTAAGGATAGCATCCGCCCAGAATTGGGAATGAACATGGGAGTGTAACAACATAGTACGGGCAATTTCTACTAGATGTCTATTCTTACGCTCAGCCACCCCATTCTGCTAAGGTGTGTAAACACATGACCTTTGATGCAATATACCACGAGATGTCATATATGACTGAAAAGAATTAGAGAGATATTCTTTAGCATTATCACTACGCAAAACACGAATGAGTTTGCCAAATTGAGTTTGTATTTCAGCGCAAAAAGTTTGAAAAATCTGAAACAATTCAGAACGATCTTTCATAAGGAAAACCCAAGTGCACCTTGAATAATCATCAATAAAGGTTACGAAATAACGAAAACCCAAAATAGAGTTGACACGACAAGGACCCCATATATCTGAATGAACTAAATCAAAGAGGGACGCAGCCCGATTATTGACTCTTCTCGAAAAAGACTGACGTGATTGCTTTCTAAGATGACACGACTCACAATCAAAAGACTCAATAGACAGACCTGGGACCATCCGTTTTAGTTTAGAGAGACTAGGATGACCCAAACGACTATGGATAAGTAAAGGAGACTCTGTAGAGGCAGAAGCAGCAACATCACCACCCCGCATGTAATAGAGGCCCTGTGACTCATTGCCGGTGCCAATCACCCTCCCCGTACTGCGATCCTGCACAACAACCGAATCAGCACAAAAGGTTATGGAACAATTGAGAGTACGGGTAATTTTACTCACAGAGATAAGGTTGAAGGGGC
Organism: Ipomoea nil; assembly: GCF_001879475.1. NCBI lineage: Eukaryota > Viridiplantae > Streptophyta > Magnoliopsida > Solanales > Convolvulaceae > Ipomoea > Ipomoea nil. The sequence goes on along the minus strand of NW_017618593.1, from coordinate 2,884,914 downwards.
TGTCAGGGACATATAAAACAGACTCCAAAGAAAAAGACGATATAGGGGAAGCCTGACCAACACCAATTGCTGGTGTTTAATGACCATTAGCTAAGGTGACCATGGGTAAAGTCTTAGACTTAGACACATTATGCAAAAGAGAAAGGTTACCAAAAATATGATCTGAAGCACCTGAGTCCAATATCCAAGAATTTGGAGTATTGGTGCGTGAAAGACAAACCAAATATGAAGTACCAGCATTAGGCGTGGAAGATTCAAGGCGGGATGCTGCTTTAAGTTGGAGATACTCTTCATATTCCCTAGAGGTCATCTCAACTGGTGTAGAGGTTGGCTCATGAGTCTGACTCTCGGATGCAGCGGCCTGGACCAGATTAACAGAACGGGGAGGCCGACCATGTAACTTCCAACAACGATCTTTGGTATGACCATCTTTGTGGCAGTATTCACACCGAGGACGTTTGCCACGACGAACACCACCACCACTAGATAGTCCAGAAGGTCATCTATCCACAGCCCGAGTAGCTAGAACTGATGATTCTCCAATAGGTTCAATCGAGGGAGTTGAGGCAATACGAAGCAGTCTGACAGCGGCTTGAGTGTAGGTAGGCACACTAGGACTAGATAGAATCTGATCACGAATGTGAACCTGGTCAGGCCGAAGGGTAGCCAAGGTCATCACCATAAAGAACTTATCATACTGCTTCGCATGATTTTCTGACGTCTCCTGATATGGAAGTAAATTATGATACTCCTGCAGTAAAGCTTCCATCCGACCCAAGAAATCCTGTGTACTCATATCAGCAGTGGAACGGAAATTAAGCATATTAGATACAAGGGAATATAGCCTTTGGATATCATTAGTATACAATGACTTAGCTTTATTCCACACATCATAACAGGTTTCATAAGACTTGTAAATAAGATAAAGTTTAGGGTCAATGGATTGCCACAACATATTGCACAATAACGCATCTGACTTTCCCAATCTGATTTCTTCGATTCTTCAATTTCCCCAACCTTTCTGGTTAGATGGTCAAACATCCCCTGGCCTATGAACTAGAGTTTTACAGAAGCAGCCCACGAAGTATAGTTTTCACTCCCAACCAACTTGTCCATAGTAATAGTGGGATACGAGGTAAAAGACGAAGCCATACCAACAAAATCAACAAACAGTACTGTTTCACTGTTTCTGCCCAGCGGTGGTCGGCGGCGGCGGCGGCAGGGAAAACAGCCAACACTGCCGGAAGCGTCTCGTCAAGACGAGTCCAATGGTGGTGACGGCGTCTCGATCGGAGACCGGAGGAGAGAGTTATGGCCGGAAAACAGCAGCGGTTCCCGGCGACGGCGACGGCGCGTGGCGGCGGACGGCGACCGGACTCTGGGCACAGACTCGCGACAAAGCTCCGGTGAGGCCTATGGTCTCGGTTTGGGAGAAGAACCACCAGGCAGAGGTCGGAGAGAGAAGATCAGTCGCGGCGGCAGTGAAACTCCGGTGGCGGCGGCGGCGGCGCGGCGGCGAGGAAGATAGGGGAAAAACTATCTTGGGTTTAGGCTCTGATACCATGTGAAAGTGTGAAGGGTTTCATATATTTCATCTCATAGAACTGTACCGATTACAATAATTTATACTGGAAACTAGCTATAACCTAATGGACCCATTGTAACGGGCCTAGGGTTTCAACATGTTCCCTCTCCTCTCTGCTTCATCTGCCGTTTTCTCACAAGCTTGTGTCTGGATCTGTTTAAATGTCCCAATAAAATTAGACATATAAGAATCTCAATGTTTCCAACTTAATTACCAATCTAAGTTTACCCTTTTCTCCATATTGAAAAATATTCACTAATAAGAAAGCAAGTGTAATATGATCAGACAGATCAATCATAAAATTTCAGCAACCAGAGAAATGCTATTATATTGACACTGTACTAAGGAAGATCCAATATTTTCTACAGTGAACTTTAAATCATGCATTTCTATTTTGAAGTTACGCATCACTGTCTTGATGTTTATCATGTTGTAATCATGAACTATACTATGTATAACATCCCACAAGCAAACATCTGTCAACCCCATGTGAATTGATATGAATATTTCAACATTTGCAACTTTTCTAAGCCTGAAGTTAAGAATGATCCCCCATGGTGGAATAATCACTCTTAATCACCTTCTTAATTACCCTCTCATCTCATCCCACACTAACAGTCAAACATACACCATTATATTATATTTTGGATTCCCAAAAGTTAACTTCTTCATTTTTCTATTATAGTAGCTGCAAATTAAATTGGAACAGGCTTTGGACATATTCACAGTTGATAAACCAATAGAGGTGCAAATAAGAATGAACATATATACGTACATATCACTGCGCTTATTATTATATTTGAATCATCACTCCCTAATTCCATATTTTACAAACCCTAAAAATTCAAACCCCAATTCCCCAACCATTCAATCAAAAAGTATTTAGCATAAACACACACATTGGTACAATCAAGTAATATTTGGATGAATTTGACAGCTTATTACATTACAAGAGAAAAGCCAACTTGAAATTTTTCACACCAGTTTTCACAGTGGTGACGGTTGGAGGCGGAAGGCACTATCGGCGACGACGTACTCGTTGACGAAGCTTGGAGGCGGCGACGTACTCGGCGGCGAAGCTTGGAGGCGCGACGTTGTAATACCCACTTTCTTATAAATTCAATTATGCTTAAGTTTTATTAAGTGAAGTCAACAAGTCAAAGCTTCTTATTTTGATATTGGGTAAAATTACCAAATTACCCTTCTTTACCCTTAAAGGTTAAGGAACCACTTGAGTCTTGGATAAGCATCTCATTTGAAAGAAGACAAGGAGAGCTAATTAGAGAGAGATAGGGGAAGGAAAAACCTTGAAGCTTGGATCTCCATCTTCTTCAAGCTTAGACCTCTAAGATATTGAGTATTCTAGGTGAGTTTAACCTCTATCTTTTACTCTTTATGAGTTGGGTTTATCTTTGGAGCCCTAAGATTGATGTTCGAAAATATTAGGGATTTTGACAAGGAGTATTTGGGCGAGCTAAATATCTAAGATTTGGATGTTTTAGGTAAGTGTTTATGTCTCTCAAAACTATTTTTGCCCTATACTATAAATTAAACATGTGTTTTAATTTGGATTGTATATTGAAGTTTTGAGTAGTGTTTTTGGACTGAAAATGTTGTTGTGTATTCGGGTATGAACTGTGTTTCCGGACTGAAATGGTTGACTTATATAATCTAGACTGGAATTATCACTATGTGTAGAGGCGGTGCAATGGTTTGTGGTTGTTGAGTAGTACGAGGGGTTATGGGTTTGACTCCCTTGCTAGCAAGTCCTATTTGTTTGTTTTATATATATTATGCTTACAAAATGGATTATTTATTTAAAGTTAGATTTGAACCCTTGACCTCATGTTTAATAACTTATGTTATTTCCAATTAAGCTATTTCAACTCTTTTAAAACTATTCTTGTGTAATAAACTATTCTACGATTTTTAAAGAGTTATGTACTAAGAAAATTATCATTTTGGAAGGGTTTACACCTTGCATATTTCTTAGTTTGATAAATTTATTATCAATAATTGGAAATATTATGTATCTTGAGAAAATATGTGACTTGAAAAACTTGGTACAATAAACTATGTACTTGTTATGTGATTTTTTTAAGGAAAATGATTTTTGCTACACCGGGCTATTTGATTATAAGAACTATTTTGATTGTTTGATCAAACTCATGAGGCAACCTACATTTTGTTGTTTGTTTTGTTTGGCTTGGAACGTTCCTAATTGCTCATTCTGAATCGTCGAGCTTGACTCATTCCGAATCGTCGAGTCTTTTGAATTATTTGTTGGAACGTTCCATCCGGCTCATTCTGACTCGTCGAGCCTGACTCATTCCGAATCGTCGAGTCTTTTTGGACCATTATACCGATAATGGCATGTGCCACATAATATAATGGTGGTTGTAGGTTGCCAATGGGTCATATGTTAAGAAATGGTTTGTGCTTTTGAAAGTATTGTATTATGAAATATTGTTGATGCCCATGTTCTTGTTTTGTGAACTTGTGTATAGTATGATGAAAGTATATTATGACTTCGATATAGGTTAAAGATCGAGTTTTGCATCGAGTTATTACTCTAAAGCTTTTTGTATTATTTTGGGGTTACTTGATCCGGGGTTGAGAGGACTATCACTTACTGGGCATTAGCTCATTATTTGTATTTTATTTTCTCATGTTTCAGAGTAGTAAGGACATGTGAATAGCATGAGCAGAAGTGGTGGGGTCTCGAAGGTGACTTTTGAAACTAGGAGACTTAGTCCTAGTGTTGGAGCTTATCACAAATTTTTGTTTCTTTTGGATATTCCCTTTGACCCTTGTATTTTTGGTAACCCGTTGTGCTTGTGATGTATTTTGGACATACTACTCATGATTGTAAATATTTGTGTGTGGATTTAATGAGCTTTTGGGAAGAACTAGTTGCTTATATTTTGTTATTTTGGGTTGTGGAATTGTTATGTATTTAGTTGTTGTTATGAAGGTTTCGAGAGATATGTGAGGTTAGGCTTCGTATTGTTACAAGTTTTCATGTAACGTACGGCCGGGTCATGTTCTAGAAGTGGGGCGTGACAGACGTACTCGGCGGAGGATTCTTTGCTCTCCGTCCGTAATGTTTTTGAGCTAGAGGAGAATAGTTTTTGCCCTAAGTGTTTTGGGAGGGAATTATTTTATTTAATAAGAGGGAGATTTTTTGCAAATTGTGAAGTCTTGAAAGTCAAAATTTAAATAATAACATATATATCTAATATATATCTAAAGTCATAATTTCTATACTATAAACATTGTTTAATAGGGATCGGGTCCATCATAAACTGGGTATGTAGGTATAAAACGGGGGTAAGAAAATATTAGTTTTATACCCGGGATGCTAGACCCAAAATAGTACCAGGTATATAGGTACAGAACGCGAGGTAAGAAAATATATAATTGCTTTATTACCCGGGGTGTACCAGGTATATAGGTACAGAACGGAAGGTTCTGAATAATTCATATTATAGGTCGGCGGAGATGTCTAAAGGAAGGAAATTTTGTCTGATCGAGTTGTCTTTGTGCACAATTTTGACTTAGAGGGAAGACAAAAATTTCATTCCCAATTTTGTCTTAGAGGGAAATTTTGTGTTAGCTTAAAGGGAAATTTCGTAACAAAATAATTGTTTAATTACCCGGGTCACTACATCCGGTCAATTAAAATAGTACCGGGTATATAGGTACAGAACACGAGATTCATAGATTTCTATAATGTAGATTCATAATTTCTATACTGCAAATTCATAAAGTTCTGTAATTGTGAATATAGATAAGAGTTATTCAATCATTATGAATATGCATTTCAATTAAAAAATTATGAATATATAGTTTGGTAATTATGAACATAGAGCTACTTAAGATCGCGGCAAAAGAAATGGGATATAGCTAACTGTACGGCATCGATCAACTACTCTTTCATATCCATTCTCAACGTGTCCCAGGCATGCCGGAAGGGTCGATTACCAACATATAGCTAACCTTGTTAGTCATGCGCTAGCCGGAAGGGTCGATTGCCAACATATAGCTAACCTTGTTAATCATGCGCTAGCTGGAAGGGTCGATTACCAATCCCGGCACCTATCATACCGACCTTAACCCCTACACATCATACCGCACCATTATGAACACCACCCCGTATTGTTTTTTATACTTGATAATTATTATTATTTTTTTGAATTCATAGATTGGTCTTAATTGTAGTATAATTGAAAATAAAACTTTAATGAATTTACTTTGAAATTTTGGTGAATAATTTTATATTTAAATATGAACGAAAATAGAACTATTAAATTAACTTTTGAATTGTATTCTTTCTTTGTTAAATTATAGGTAAAAGATAAGGTGTAACACTTTAATATATAAGGGTTGGTGTGGCTTGGTGGATTTAGCTTTGTTTATTATGTTAAAGGTCTTAGGTTCTATCTTTCATAATGGCATTTTTAACTAATTTTATACAATCATTGTCTTGGTTCTCAAAGACAACACATAAGCAAACTGGTAATATACTAAATGTTGCGCTTGAGTATATAAGTGTTGGTGTAGCTTGGTGGGTTTGGCTTAATTTATTATGTTAGTGGTCTCAGGTTCTATTTTTCTTGGGAGTAATTCTTAAACTATTTTCTAAAATTGTTGTCTTGGTTTTCACAAACAACACAGAAGCGACCCAGTTATATACCAGATGTTGCACCTTTAGATATAAGAGTTTGTGTTACTTTGTTGGTTAGATCATTTACTTGTTAAGTTTGAGGTCATAGGTTCGATTATTGTTGTTAACATCCTTGTTTTTATTTTATATACCTGTTAAATAATGATGCGCAAAGATAACGGTTTTTTAAAACCGTTGTCTTTGTAGTGTTGTGTATTCAAATACGCTTAAAGACAACATACCAAAGACAACGGTTAAATAAAACCGTTGTCTTAAACAAATAAAGAACGCGCAATGACAATGGTTATATAAAACCGTTGTCGTTTTAGTGTTGTGTATTTGAGTGCGCTTAACGATAACACACCAACGACAACGGTTAAATAAAACCGTTTGTCTTTTTTTAAAAAAAAGAGCGCACAAAGACAACGGTTTTAAACAACCGTTGTCTTTCTAGTGTTGTGTATTCCAGTGCGCTTAAAGACAACACACCAACGACAACAGTTAAAAAAACCGTTGTCTTATTTAAAAAAAAACGCACATAGACAACAGTTTTTAAAAACTGTTGTCGTTGTGGTGTTGTCTTTTCACAAAATGCATAAAGTCAACACACTTATAACAACGGTTAAGTAAAAACCGTTGTCTTTGACAAAAGTGTTGCATCAAAGACAACGGTTTTGGACCAAACTGTTGTCTTTTATACAAAAGACAACACTTTTCTTAAAAACTGTTGTCTTTCTAGTCTTGTCTATGTGTATTTTTCTTGTAGTGCAGCTAGGATATTCACTGAAGCTACTGGTGAGTCTAAGGATGCTTCTAGATCATTACAGGGTAGTAGAAGGCTTTCTTTCTGGGAAAGACAAAACAAGAAGTATTCATTCTTGGATTCTGATGTCCCACATATGTTTGATGAGCTATTAAGGCACAATCTCGTTGATTTGCTAGAAATGAGGCGACCACACGAGGTATCAATGGTGGATGATCCGAGTTATTGCAAGTATCATAGACTTGTCGGACATCCAATTGAAAATTGCTTTGTCTTTAAGGATAAAGTAATGGAGTTAGCTCGAGATGGGAGAATTGAACTTGCAGATGTCACATCAAGCGCTAATCAAGTTTCCATCTCATGCGGTAAATCTACTTCGCTACTCATTGAGAGGAACAATGTGAAGGGAAATAGAAAACGACACAAGTGTTTATTCCCTCTTAACATCAAGTCTTATGATACCAAACCCGAGTATGATACTCGACATGGTATTAAGCATACTAAACAACCACATGTTGATGATGCGACACGACCATCTAAGCAAGTTATGAAAAGGTGGGTCAAGAAGAGAATGTTAAAGGGCTCTATTGATGGGAGGCCATATGAAAGCACGAGTTCCATTCACATTGGCGGATTACGTGCCGAATTGGTTCCATATTACTCCAACTAACCAAGGAATGAAGATGAAAATTCCTCAAATCAACCCATATGCTAGAGAAGAATGTGCCTCAACACATTATACCACAAGTCCACAATATGTGATGGAGGAAATATTTTTCGAGCTTCCTTAATATGAATTGAAAACGCATCGTATTCATGACTCCCCAGCACGAGTCGAAACTGCCACATATTCCTTTAAGGCTCCCCAGCACGAGTCAAAACTGCCTCATATCCCTTCAAAGTTCATTGGCACGAGCCGAAACTGCTTCATATCCTACAAGGCTCATTGGCATGAGTTGAAATGACCTTATAATTTCGAGACTTCCTTGCACTACATACTTTCAAGCAGCGTATGCTCTCAAGTGGCGTGTCCAAGCAAGTCTCGAGGGGGCAATTTGTAGAGACGAAAAATTTGAAGTCGAGAAGTGGGCCAATTAAATCATTATTGAGGACAATTTCGAGGTTGATTATTAGTCCAATCTAATTAATTGGGCTATGATAATTAAATTAATTTAATTAGTCCAAATAAATTTGATTTGGGCTATTGAATTAAATAATTAATTGGTCCAAGCCCATTTCATAATTGAATTATAATTATAATTATAATTTAGGGTCCGTTTGGAAAGCAAGAAAATGACTTCTGGAAAATAACTTTTGGAAAATGAGTCATTTTCTAAAAGTCATTTTGCTTTCCGGTGTTTGGCTGCAAAATGGAAAATTGTGTTTTGGTGTTTGGCTCATTTTCTAGAAATGGTGTAGAATTGTATAATTAAACATTTTATATAATTAATTATTTTATTTAAAATATATAAAATTTATAATAATATTATAAATAATAATATTTATTTATAAAATCAAATAATATTATTTATTAAAAAATTAATAAAAATTTAAAAAAAAAAAAAAAAAACCGACGGAAACCAGAGAGTACAAAACTCTCTGGTTTCCGCCGTTCTCTCTGGTTTCCGGCCAGAAAGGCGGAAACCAGAGAGAGCCGGAAACCAGAGAAAAGCTCTCTGGTTTCCGGCCAGAAACCAGAAGAGATGGTGTTGTGTGAATGTTGTTGAAGGAGGAAGGCAACGCGAAAAATCCAGAACAGAAATCAGACGTGGAAGAAGATGAAAAAGAAGTGACGGTGGAAGAGGCGAAAATCAGAAAAATTATTCAAGGAAATGGAGAAGATGTTGCAGTTTGAAGGAAGAGTGGAAAATGACTTCCCCCAAAAAAAAGGGGAAGTCATTTTCCGGAAAAGATGAGTTATTTTCCATTGACTGCATGCCATTTTCCTTTGACTTTCCTTTTCTTTGCCTAGCCAAACACCAAAAACTCGGAAAATGACTTCCAGAAGTCATTTTCCGGGTTTCCAAACACACCCTTAAATGTAATATGATTTTATTATATATGAATTAGATAATTATAATTTAATTTGAATTTGAATTCGATGATAGATAGAATAATGAACCTTGACTTGATTTTGGCAAAGGTTCATTTTAGTGGATAATTAATTAATTTAATTTAATAACTATTAGTGAAGTTTGTTGAGGGATTTTAGTTACAGACTTCACTATAAATAGAGCCTCAATTTTATTCTTTAGATCACACCTTAAATACATTGAGAACAACTTGAAGACTTGAAGTATTGAGAGCTCCTTTAAGGCATTTGAAGATTTGAAGCCGCTTGAAGCCATTGCATGTACTTTGAAGCTTTGCAGAGTTGATTGGCTTGAAGCTTGGCGTTTGCTTGCTGTTGAAGATCACGCCACTTTGAATCCCAGAGGCACGCGCCACTTGAACCCCGGAGGCTACGCTATTTGAATCCCGGAGGCACTTCAGTAGATAACGTTAGTGAAGAATCAGAGGACTACACAGAGACTTTGTACCCACATCTTGAACTACACACACTGTAAACAGATTTTGTGAATATATACAATTTCAATATTTTTTGTGTTTACAGATTTTGGCACGCCTAGTTGGACAGCTCTGCCTCTCATCTCTTCACCATTGATCTACTTCAGTAAGCAACTCTACTAGCAATCAGAATGGCGTCAAGAAGCTCGATGTTCAAGAAGTCTTATGCCTAAGCTGCTAGTTCCAAGTCTTCATCAATAGCTGGTTTGAATCTAGCCGAGAGACCGAAGCACCATTAACGAGGAGCCGTGCAAGGAGCTTAGGAATGCGACGGCCAGAGGCTGAGTCAATTGTTCGACGTATGATTCAAAGACTCGAAACGACCCCTACCGTCCCGAGGAAGTCTATCTATGTTGCAGGTCCACCATCTTCGAAAGGAGAAACCAATAGCGGCAACGACGCCAATTTGATTGCGGTAATTTGGGCAAATAAATAATACCCAGAGTATTCGGGTTATCAAACCACAGGGAGATGGAGTACTAAGCACTAGCTACTCGGTTACTCATATGGAACTAATCTGAACAAAACTTGAAGGTTGGATAACTGTAGAAAATAAAAGGCACAAAAATAAACTTGCAAGGTTTTGTAAGCAATAGAGCAAAGCAGGATTCTTGGGATCACAATGTTTAATCACCTAGTGCCAATTAACGTTTGTAATATTTATTTTGGAATTAAGACTTGTGTGAGAATGCAAAGTGAAACATAATTACTCTCGTAATCTCTACCCATATTGAATTTCCACTCTCGTGGCTTAAGCACCCGATAAGATCGAAGATCAGCATTCATTTATTCCTAATTACTACCATATCTCTATGCGCAACAATCCAGAATAAAATTCCCCTTTCTCAAGGTCCAACCATTAGGTTCAATCGTGTGTGCCCTAAATTATGCCCCAACTCTCGTTGGTGACACAAACATGGCTATGAAGCAAGTAACTTAGGCCTTTAACTACCCACAACAACAGGTTAAAACAAGATTGCAACACATCATAAAACCAAACATAAATATATTAAGAAATTAACGAACTAGGCATATAGGTTCATAAACAAATTCACCCAAAAATCACTAAGGGTTTTAGCCACTCATGGCCATAATAACAATCAATACAATCTTTAAAGATATACAAATAACGAAAGGAATAAGAGAAAGAGTGATAGAATTCTCCCAAATCTTCCTAGCCAGTTCTCTACTCCAAAGCCAATTGTAAATCTTCAAATCGGTCCACTTTTTTCTTGCTCTTGATTGCCTTCCAAATACCAAAGTCTGGGGGAAAGAATAATTCTAGGGTTGATAGAGGATGATCCTTTTATAGTAGCAACCCGATGGGATTAATTTAGGAAGGTTCCAAAAATTCAGCTTTCCGCGATCTCGACGCGTCGAGCCTCTAATCTGGGCGGCTATTTTAGCTACTGGAAATTCTTGACGTGTCGAGAAGCTGGCTCGACGCGTCGAGGCTTTGGTACTTCGACTTCTTCCTCTTTTTGATCCATTCGTGCTTGAAATTCTCCCCTTGCTTTTACACTTAACCAGTAATGGTGAAAAAACACTACCAAACATCGTAAGACGTTCAAAACAAGTGTAAAACCATAATCTAACGAGAAAGCAAGGAAAACAAGTATTAAATAGGCACGATTAAATAACTTTGTTACTGAGATGAATCAAAATAGCTATAAAAAGATGCACAAATGTGATAACATCACCCCCTCACACTTAAGACTTTGCTTGTCCTCAAGCAAAACAACTAAGCAAAACCACAGGTCAAAACACTAAAAATCACTCCCACTTTCTTGTGCACAACTTAGCATGCCACAAGCCAACTCACTGCAAGACACATGCTTCCAGAATCATCTCTGCTTGGCACACGTAGTCCATTCCCAAGCCAATATACAAGCACCCAGATTATTAGTAATGAGAAATCTAGTGTGCACATGTACTCAGTTAGGTTTATGCAGAACACAACACCAGAAAAACATCCTAGGCTTGCCCTTCCTACTCCTCCTGTATATAACTAAAATTTCATGCAAAGATCAAGTAGGTCTTTATTAAGCTTGTAATGGGGCTAAGGGTCACGGTTTATAACAAAAAAAAGGTATGGAATAATAACAAAGAGAGAGAATGACACAATCATCTATAGTTTTGAATCTTTAGAAGAGATAAACCAATGGCGAATAAGGGAGCAAAAAGCAACTCATCAAGACTATAACAACTCTGAAGGATATGGGGTATATGGGGGTCTATGTAAAGAATTTCTTCAATCAAAATTTGATTTGAGTTTATTTGGAATATAGAAAGACAAACCCCCCCCCACCCCCCCCCCCCCACCCCACCCCTTTTTTTTGAATCATTTTTTATTTTTTTTTTTGGATTTTTCTCCTTTTTTTGCGAAACAAAGAATCGACATTACAAACTAAATAAGATATGAGCTGGTTTATACAAACAAGTAATAACCCCAAACTTCAACTTTTTTTGGAACAAATTTGCTTTTAAGTAAGCTCCGAAGGAATCTCTTCTATAAGATTTTTAAAGACAAAAGCTACATTCTCTCTAGGGTGGAAGGATAATATTTGGCCAAGGGCTAAAGGTTATAATAATGGTGGTAAATCAAAGAAAAAATAATCACAAAGAGGGAATAAGTGCTTAGCACTTATTTTTTAAAAAAAAAATAAAAGGCACAAGGGGGACACAAGGGGTAAAACATATGTAGGGACAGGTTTAAAGGCTGGGGGTTACAAAGAATGTCCTAAATCATTTCAATACATGCAAAAATTAGCCTAAACCTGAGGAGTAATGGCACAAGCTCTAGTAGGCCAACCAATGCCGGAATTCCACATAAACATTCACTAGCACACACACTAACCACTAGATTAAGAAATTAGTTCGGTTATGAGTGGGTGGCAAGGATATTAACAAGGGAAATAGATTACTAATGTGTTACACTTTGATTTCATCCATGGCATAATGAAATGCAGCAAGTTCTTCCAAAACAAACCACTAGACAACACGAGAGAGCGAGTGCAATTAAGCGTCAAGACAATCAGTTATTAGAAATAAAGCACACGAGTCATTCAAGCAAGTATTAAAGTGGAGAGAACAAGCAACACAAATCGCACAAGTTTTACAATAAAAACAAGAATGACAAATTTTTTTTGGGTGAAAATGCAAATAACTAATCTAAAATATTAAACATAAAATACGAAGACAATACTAAATAAAAATAAAATGTGACAACAAAGGAAAAGAAGGGAAACACTTCAATCCTCCCCCCCCCCCCCCCCCCCCCCCCCACCCTCACACAGAGAATTACATTGTCCCCAATGTAACAATTTAAGTGAAGGAAAAAGGAATGGAAGTATTGCCATAGGATCTTGGGTGTCTAGGGCGAGAGAGTTGCGAGAGAGAGTGTTGGAAAATTGCGAGAAGAAAAGGCCTCTTGCGATTTTTAATATCTGGGATCCGACGTCTCGACGCATCGAAAAATTCCAAAATGGAGTTTTTTCGAGGCGTCTCGAGCTCGACGCGTCGAACCAAGGGTTCAACCTGTCAAAAAAATCCAGTAGCCTTTTCCCTTGATTTGGCCTGGTCTCGACAGTGTGGAATTTTTCGCCCACGTCGAGTTTTAGCCTTAGTATTTAGCTAAAAACAACTCCTACATTGCCGATTAACATTGAAACCAAAAACCACTCAAATTTAGAAAAAAAAAAAACCAAAATGAAATAATAAGCAAGATTAAAAATGCAAGAAATTAAAGGATAACATGGGGTGCCTCCCATGAAGCGCTAAGTTTAATGTCGCTAGCTCGACCTAACTTGGTTATGGAGTGCTCATCCCGGTTGATCCGCGAGTTTGATCTCATCACCCCATAAACTCTTCAAATGTATATACTCATCATGTGTCGCCTTGAAAGTAGGGTCAAGGTGCAAAATTGACTTGCAATCGATGACTTTTGGCTCATCAAGAACATTAAATTCCACCTTTTCCTCCCCAAAGTCAAAAATCATGGAGCATTTCCTTGCATCAATTATTGCTCCAGTAGTGGCCAGGAAAGGTCTCCCCAAAATGAGTGGGATGTCTAGATTCATTGGGACATCCATCACAATAAAGTCAAAAGGCACAAAATACTTATTCACACGAACTAGGACATCTTCAGGAATTCCAATAGGCTTTGTGATGGATTGATCCGCCATTTCCAAAGTGAATTGGATTGGTTTTGGTGCTCCCAACCCTAACCTTTGACAAAGAGTAAGAGGCATAACACTCACACTGGCTCCTAAATCACAAAGGGACCCCTTTAAAGGTCGGCCTCCAATAACGCAAGGAATTGTGAACTTCCCCGGATCTCTATGCTTAGGTATACTCCTCCCAATACCTGGGGTCAACGTTCAATACTCTTGTGCCACAGCAACCATCTCTCGTTCCCCATATTTTTCTTTTTTTAGCTAGAATTTCTCTCAAAAATTTTCCATAAGAGGGAACTTGTGAAAGCAAATCAATTAAGGGAACTGAAACTTTCAAACTCTCAACAATCTCCAAAAACTTTTTCCACCTACTTTCTTTTGTTGTTTCAAAATTTTGAGGAAAAGGCAATAGTGGTACATACCTTCTAACGGGCTTCTCTACTTCCTTTTGAACTTGTGGACTATTTTGCACAACAATTGGCTCATCTTCTATACCATCAAGTATCGCTTCAATCTTCTCCTCAACTGTCTTTTCAGGAATTGTTGCTTTGATTAGAAGGGGTGGCTCTTCAAGTACCGTGCCACTCCTTGTAACAATTGCATTTACATGCTCCCTTGGATTTTCAGTTCTAGCTGGCAACTTCCCTGTGACTTTAATACTCCGTGTAGAAGCTTGATTTGCTAACTGATTTTCTAACATCTTTTGGTGAGCACTCATCTGATCCATCCTCTCTGTAAGCTCTAGCTGACCTTTAACCAATTTTTCCAACAATACGTCCATATTCAACGGGGCCGGTACTTCCACATTAGGCTTAGATTGATTTACTGGAGCTTGATATCCTTGGTTTTGCCTGAACTGTTTCGGAGGACCCCCTCTAAAATTTTGTTGTCCCTGAAATCCTGGTGGTTGAATTCTATTATTCAAGGGTTGAGGATTAGCTGCCCCAGCTGGATTACTCCAAGAGAAACCAGGATGGTTCCTTGGTGCATTTGGATCGTATGTTCCTTGTTGTTGGAATACTGGTTGTATCCTACCATACCCTATCACATCAACTTGTTCCATTGTGGCATGAGAATCAACACTGAAACACTCCTCTGAATTGTTCTCTCCTCCCCAAAATTCACACATCGTTATAGGTCTTAGAGGAGTAGAAGATGTAGAAACATTACCTGGAGTTTGATTCTTGATAGAAATCTGAGCCAACTGTTGAATTAAAGTGGCCACATTATCAAACTTAGCTGATAGAGCTGATATTTGATCAACATCATTCACACCTCCCACCAATTTCGGGGAAGATCTCTCTAAGTACCAAGTTGTTCCATTCATTGCAACCCTTTCTAATAGTTCTTCGGCTTGATCTATCTCTAGGACTGTGAATGATCCCCCCGATGAAGCATCAACTAGGATTTTTGAATTATCCAACAATCCTTCATATAAAGCCAGCATTAAGTCCCAACTCAGAATACCATGATGTGGGCATTGTCTCTTCATCTCTTTGAATCTCTCCCATGATTCGGCCAAAGACTCACCACCCAGCTGTCTGAAATTCTGAATCGATCTCCTCATTTTCTAAGTCTTGGATATGGGATAAAACCTCTTAAGAAACTCTCTGTGCAACTGATCCCAAGTTTCAAAATAGTTCACCGGATAAGAGGCAAGCCAGCTGTCAGCTTTACCCCTTACAGTGAATGGAAAAAGGCGAAGCTTGATAGCATTACTCGAGGCTCCATTAATTTTGAAGGTACTGCAAATCCTCAGAAATTTTGCAATGTGAGCATTAGGGTCTTCTGTTGGTGACCCACCAAAAGGGTCTGTAGTAGCCATCTGAATAATAATCGGTTTGATTTCGAAATTATTAGTTTCAGCCCCTGGCACATTGATACTTCCATAATCCCCTACGTCTAGAGCAATGTAGTTTCCCATGGGCCTCCCAACTCGTAGTGGTTGATTGACTCCCACTTCATTGAGAGCGAGATTGTTTTGATTCCCATCCTGCGCCATCCTAACCTGTTTTCTTAAGAACTTGGCATGCTTTTCAATCTCTGGGTTAAAAGGTTCTAATCCTTTGTTCCCCGAAGAACAAGTTCGCATAAAACACCAAGACCGCTGATTACAGAAACACAGCACAACACAAGAAACTCGTTATAGTGAAAATAAAAATAAAGTAAAAATAAAATAGACTAGACTCCTAAAGTAAGACTTTCGCTAATGTCAGTACGTAACTCCACCTCCCCTGAAACAGCGCTAATTTGATTGCGGTAATTTGGGGCAAACAAATAATACTCGAAGTATTCGGGTTATCGAACCACAGGGAGATGGGGTACTAAACACTAGCTACTAGGTTACTCAAATGGAACTAATCTGAACAAAACATGAAGGTTGGATAATTGTAGAAAATAAAAGGCAGAATAAATAAACTAGCAAGGTTTTGTAAGCAACAGAGAAAAGCAGGATTCTTGGGATCACAATGTTTAATCACCTAGTGCCAATTAACGTTTGTAATATTTAGTTTGGAATTAAGACTTGTGTGAGAATGTAAAGTGGAACAGAATTACTCTCGTAATCTCTACCCCTAGTGAATTTCCACTCTCGTGGCTTAAACACCCGATAAGATCAAAGATCAGCATTCAATTATTCCTAATTACTACCATCTCTCGATGCGCAACCATCTAGAATAAAATTCCCCTAATAAATTCCCCTTTCTCAAGGTCCAACCATTAGGTGCAATCGTGTGTGCCCTAAATTATGCCCCAACTCTCATTGGTGACACAAACATGGCTATGAAGCAAGTAATTTAGGCCTTTAATTACCCACAACAACAGGTTAAAACAAGATTGCAACACAAATCATAAAACCAAACATAAATATACTAAGAAATTAACGAACTAGGCACATAGGTTCATAAAAAAATTCACCCAAAAATCCCTAAGGGTTTTAGCCACTCATGGCCATAATAACAATCAATACAATCTTTAAAGATAAACAAATAACAAAAGGAATAAGAGAAAGAGTGAAAGAATTCTCCCGAATCTTCCTAGCCAGTTCTCTACTCCAAAGCTAATTGTAAATCTTCAAATCGGTCCTCTTTTTTCTTACTCTTGATTGCCTTCCAAATGCCAAAATCTGGGGGAAAGAATAATTCTAGGGTTGATGGAGGATGATCCTTTTATAGTAGCAACTCGATGGGATTAATTTAGGAAGGTTCAAAAAATTCAGCTTTCCACGATCTCGACGCGTCGAGCCTTTAATCTGGGCGGCTCTTGTAGCTACTGGAAATTCTCGACGCGTCGAGAAGCTGGCTCGACGCGTCGAGGCTTTGGTACTTCGACTTCTTCCTCTTTTTGATCCATTCGTGCTTGAAAATCTCCCCTTGCTTTTACACTTAACCTGTACTGGTGAAAAAACACTACCAGACACCGTAAGACGTTCAAAACAAGTGTAAAACCATAATCTAATGAGAAAGCAAGGAAAACAAGTATTAAATTTGCATGATTAAGTAACTTTGTTACTGAGATGAATCAAAATAGCTATAAAAACATGCACAAATGTGATAGCATCACATCTATGCATAGTCCAAGCCTAAGATTTCGATTTTCAGCACCGAAATCAGAAAACTTCTTATTAGTGTTCTTCCACTGAGGAGAATCAGCAGGATGTCTCAACTTTCCATCTTCTTTTCTCCCACTAGCATGCCATTGCGAATTCTTCGCATCCTTTGCATTTGCAAACAAATGTTTGAATCTTGGAATCACCGGTAGATACTACAACAACTTCGCTAGAGGACCTTTCTTCTGCTCACATGCATCATTGAGCTCTTTTTGTTTATAACGCGATGCTCTACACTTCAGAGACACATTCAAGTCTTTGTATTGATTCCATGCAAAATACAGTCGTTTGGACATGCATGGATCCTTTCAATCTCCATACTCAACGGGCATAACATTTTCTTTGCCTCATAAGTTGAACAAGGAAGTTCATTCTCATTAGCAAGCATGCCCTTTAAAAGCTCTAATAACTCCGTGAAACTCTTATCACTCCACCTATTTTTTTTCTTTTACGGTATACAATTTAAGCACTGCTGATAACTTTGTAAATTTACTACATCCAGAAAACAAAGGTTTTCCAGAACTCTAAAAAAAACTTTCAAACTCTTGGCATTTCATCCAAATCCCCTTGCATATCACGCATCAATTCATCTAGCCGATCATTGTCTCCATCATTTCCAACATTATCTTCATTACTTTGATCTTTCTCTACATTTTTTCTACATTCTCGTTGATTTGTACGGTTACTAGTAGGGACAGTTTCACCATGCCATATCCACCGGTCATATCCTAGCTTAAAACCACGACGTATCAAATGCTCCTTAATTTGTTCAGAACAACGAAACTTTTTTAGATTTCTACAATCATAACAAGCGCAAAGTACATAATTTTCACCAATTTTACTTGCATATTCCTCGACAATTTTAATAAACTCTTGAACCCCATGAACATATTCAAGTGTATTGCGTTTTTTATACATCCAACTCCGATCCATATCTCCTATATATTTTCACACAACATTTAAGATATGATAAATGAGTTAGTTTCTTAAGTTACAACACAAAGGTTCAAATTAAAGCTTTAACTAAATAATTTTAAATTTAAAATATTACCTACATTAATTAATTTAAACTAATAATAATACATAATACACATACACATTTTTATATACATATACAATACCACACAGATCTCATTAAAAAAATTATAATTAATTTTTCAATGAAGAAACAAAGATAAGATAAAGATAATGGTTGGTCAAATATACAAGATTTCATAAAGCATCTATCCATCCATCATGCTCTCAAAAACAATCTTATAGTGCTACTATGAGAATACACAATTTTTTCTATTAAACTATAAATCACAACAATGCCTAACATAACACACAACAAATTTTAAAATAAATAAACAACAATAACAAATAATAAAAAAATAAATAAAATAATTAAAATAAATACATATTTTCGAAAAAAATAACAAAACTTAAAAAATTATAAATTACGTACCACTACTCCCCGACGGCGTGTGTAGCTGTGGTGGCGGTCGGCGTGCGTGGCTGCGGCAGCGGCGGCGAGCTTGGGCGTCAGCTGTGGCGACCTTGGGCAACAGCGGCGGCGATCTTGGGCGGCAGCAGCGGCGACCTTAGGCGGCAGCAGCGAGGAGCTTGGCCGACAGTGGCGGGGAAGCGTTCGGCGATGGACTAAACAGGCCTGACGACGGCGATGGACGGCGTGCGGTGGAGGATGGAGAGTTGCGATCTGATCTGCTGTGGAAGGTGGTGCGTGAATCTGATTTTATCTGATGCTGGGGTTGTGTGGATAAAATTAATAAGGCGCATCCAAAGTTAGCCATTAAGTTAGAGACGTGGGTCACAAATTATTTTTTTTTTTTTAATTTTCAGCGACCTACATTTTCCTCTCCATTACTTCTTCCTTTAACTCCAATGCTGCAACATACATTTTTATAACTCATAAAGTACATTATTCTAACTCATAAATGCATCATCTAACTAGGAGGTTCATTATTCTAACACATAACGGCTGAATAAACGTTGTTATTGACTAACATAACTTTTTAATTGTCAAAACGACGTCGTTTTGGACTGTCGTCTACAAAGCTATGTGGACTGTCTAATTTGCCAAACCTGTTGGCGGAAGGGACTCCAGGTCTAAAGCCAATTGAGTCCGGGGAATTGAGGCCCAAAAGTTAATTAGGAATGAGAATGAAATTTATAAGCAAGATTTCTGAACCTCAATTAGGAGTGTACACAATTTAGTGAAAAAACCCGACTAACCGATGAAACTGAAAATTTTTAATTAGTCATTTTTTAATCGAAATATTTTGATTCGATTAATGGAATTTTTAAAAATTTTAGTTAATGGTTAATTAGATTTGAAAGTGCAATTAACCATACAGTTAGACTAGTTTAAACCATACTGTTATAAACATATAATTCATAAATCATATTGTTAGACAAGTCTTTTTTTCTTTTCTTCTCTTTTTTTTTTTTTTAAAAAAATCATCATTTATATATACTAAACTAGTAAGTCTCCCGTGCGATGCACGGTCATTAAATATGGCCTGTTAATATTTCAAGATTTTACCTAATAATAATAATAATAATAATAATAATAATAATAATAATAATAATAATAATAATAATAATAATAATAATAATAATAATAATAATAATAATAATAATAATAATAATAATAATAATAATAATAATAATAATAATAAAAGAAATTAGAATGCGGTGCACGATATAAAATTTAAGTAATTTTATTGTTAATAATATTTAAAAAAAAAACGAACATTAATTATCAAAATTCATTCTAAAGTTGAAGGCACTAAAGATTTAAAATATTATAATTATGTAATGTTATTAAAAATTATTAATGCTATTAAATTTCATATATGGTTTCAAAAAAAAAATCATATATAAAAACGAAATATGAGGCTTAATCATTTATAATGTTATATTTAATAATTATGTTGTTTGGTACAATAAAGTTATGAACATAATTACTTGTAATTAAAATAAAAATTGATATTAAAAGTGGGTAATTACTATAAATAATAAACTATATTATATGTTTAATACAAAGACTTTTCATTCCAAAATTTTTTAGACTTAATAAACTACATTAGTAGTTGAATTACAATTTTCAGAGTGACTACAAATCAAAATTTTGTGACCTTTGGATTTTTTAACTCCATATGCAACAATATATAGTGGACATTGGACAAAAATTAGTTTCTTCAATAACAATCAAATATGAAATAGTGTTTACCTAGACTTTTATTGATTGTCATGCAAAAGTAAATATACAATGAAATGTATTGTTTTTAACTATAATATATTAACACGGGATAAAAATTATACTTCGTATTTTTTTTAACGGTCGTCATTTTGTATATTTAAGAAGATAAGACAATAGCTTGCATGGGTTTAGCTCAATGGTTCAGTGGGTAGTATTTGGGAGAAGAGACCAAGGTTCGAATTTAGGCGGCGGCAATTGTTAGGTTTGGACTTCCCGACCAAGCTATATATCATTGCGGAAGTAGAAGAGTCATGCATATGAAGAGGTGAAGAAATTAATTCCATTTATTCCTCTTTTATTCCACTTCATGAATTGTCATGTCAAGTGAAGCTATAAAAATGAGCTTCTTCATTCTTCTCCATGACCACACTTCTATACACACTATTGTTTGGCAGCACGGCGGTTGCGTATTCAACATGCATGTTTTGTCGCACGTTTGATGGATTTTTAGGTGTTTTCTTTATCAAATACATTTGAAGAGGTCAGCTTGTTTGTTCCACGCATCATTTTGGGTTATCTCATAATATTTGTATTCTTTTCACCTTGCTCGTGGTGATTGAATATTTTGAGTACGAGATATTATTCCTTTTAGGCTTGTGAACGTGATAGAATGTATTTGGCCTTGAATTGTTGTATTTGATGATTTTTGGATGTTTGGCTCGGGTGGTAGCCAGAAACTTTGTACCCAAGATTTGTGATAGTGGAAACTTTGGTTGTGGTGGTCCCATGGTTTTGGGGTTTTTCACGTAAATCGTGTGTCTCTTGTGTTGACATTTTTTGGGCTATTGTGTTATCTAGCTTGTATTTGTGGACAGTGTCGGGGTTTTTGATTTTCATTGTCACAGGAAGAGGGATTTTTTCCCAACAAAGTGGTATCAGAGACCTTGGTTGTTGATTGGGCATATTTTGACATGGTATGTACGAGACCGGATATTGCTCATGCAGTGGGTGTTGTTTGCAGATTTCTCTCAAATCCAGGGAGAGAACATTGGGATGCTGTGATGTGTGTTCTAGGATATCTTCAGGGTACTTCAACTCTGAGTTTGTCTTTGGGTACAAGAAATATATTGTTACCGGGTACACTGATTCAGATATGGAAGGAAACATTGATACTAGGTGATGGAATAATATAATATGCATGCCATATTACTATTATTATTATTATTATTATTATTATTATTATTATTATTATTATTATTATTATTATTATTATTATTATTATTATTATTATTATTATTATTTTTATTATTATTGTTATTATTATTTTTATTATTATTATTATTATTATTATTATTATTATTATTATTATTATTATTATTATTATTATTATTATTATTATTATTATTATTATTATTATTATTATTATTATTATTAGTCAAAGAGAAGAGGTCATCATGCCAGGAAAATAGGGAAGGCTACAGGAAGTTACAACTGCACAAGGATGACATTATATAAAGATTCCGGGCTGCTGACAAAAGGGAGGCCAGTCTCAAATATAAACATATCTTATACATACTCTTTCTCTCAACCATTCCATGGCCATGGCCACCTATGTACATGTACTACACCTACAACTTAGTGGATTTCGGCTTGGCTTAGCCCAAAAAGGCTCGTGGTTTTTACCATATTGGTTTCCACGTTAAATATCTTTGTGTCCTGCTTATTTATTTATTGATTCCCTGCAATCACCACTTTACATTATTCATATTTTTCTAGGGAGATTATTGATCCGTATAAATACATACCCTGGGTCATGTTCCTGGATCAATTTTCTCCATCAATGGTGCTCTCGTTGAGAGCGGCTGTACAAGCTTAAGCGTGCTCTCTCTCTTATCTATCCTTAGCTGATTAAATACTCAAGTTTAATTTGCTCTCTATTCATATCTCACAACAATCTCTATAATATTCATAATTATATTGTTCATCTTTTCTCATGCATAAGCAAACCTCATCATTCCATCTGATACATTATCTACAATATCCATGCAAATAATACAATTCTGATGAAACACCTTATCCTTCCATCTCTCTCTGTTTCTTTCAAATATTGAACCTTGAAGCAAAAATGGATAGTGTGAATGCAATAGCAACCAAAGCTTTGCCGGACGAGCTTCTGGAGAAGTTTCTCGAGGCGGGTTTTGAGTTGGAGAACAGACGAAGGAGGCAAGGTGGGAGCGGCGGCTTCGATTTTCCAGTTCGGACTCCGCAGTTGTGCGTGTCTGTATCAGGCATCCTGGGGAGTCAAGGTTTGTGTCTTGGCAGTCGACTGCTGTCTTTGGTGGTGCAGTTTCGATGGTGGCTGCGCATGGAAGGGTCACCGGCTGGCCACGCATGGGGAAGACGACAACGACCTGTTCTGGTTTCTTTGCGTGAAACTGTTCTGGTTTCTTTGCGTGAAACTGTTCTGATTCTTGCGTGATAATGTGTCTCCCCCCTCTTCCCAAATATTAAATATAAGTATTATTATTACTGTTATATTTTTATTATTATTATTATTATTATTATTATTATTAGTCAAATTGTGAATGTGACCAATTGCCAATTTATTCAAAAATTGTTGTTGTCACTTATATAACGTAATATGGTAAGCTCTGTGCTACCAATTATATTGCGAGGCAAGCCCTGCGCTGCCACCACCGAAATTTTACGGTAAGCTCAGCGCTCCCTCTTAAATTTCACGGTAGCTCCACGCTACCTCTTACAACAACAATTCCGAAGAATAAGTTTGAGGTTGGTCACAATAAATTAAAGGAAGATAGAGATTTTTTGAACCTATCTTCAATTTTTAATTTCACATTTAAATCGATAAGGGCATGCCCCGCTGATCATTTGTCATATATGTCAATTATAGGAAATGACCGTCGTGAACTCCTTGGTGTTCTGTGTACCTAAGTGTGACTCTAATATGGTCTTCAATGCTCCGAGTAGGTAAGGTCAGAACTTTGGTGCTCCACGCACAAACATACTTTGGTGCTCCGTGCACAAACATGTAGTACAACTACACGGCTCTTTAAAGATGCACTCCGAGTATTATCATTTTTATTCGGTGAACATCCGTTTTTCTACTTTCTTATACCGAAAAATACTTGCAGTTAAGAAAGTGGGGGACTTATGATGGAATAATATAATATGCATGCCATATTATTATTATTATTATTATTATTTTATAATAATAATAATATATTAGTCAAAGAGAAGAGCTCATCATGGCAAGAAAATAGGGAAGGCTACGGGAAGTTACAATTGCACAAGGATGACATTATATAAAGATTCCGGGCTGCAGAAAAAAGGGAGGCCAGTCTCAAATATAAACCTTTCTTATACATACTCTTTCTCTCAACCATTCCATGGCCATGGCCACCTATGTACATGCATTACACCTACAACTTAGTGGATTTCGGCTTGGCTTAGCCCAAAAAGGCTCGTGGTTTTCACCATTTGGTTTCCACGTTAAATATCTTTGTGTCCTGCCTATTTATTTATTGATTCCCTGCAATCACCACTTTACATTATTCATGTTTTTCTAGGGAGATTATTGATCCATATAAATACATACCCTGGGTCATGTTCCTGGATCAATTTTCTCCATCAACAAGGGTTGGAAACCCTGGTTGTTCAGATATGGAAGGAAACATTGATACTAGGAAATCTACTTCAGGCTATCGGATTACCTATGCAGGAGGCAGTGGTTCGTTGCTGCATCGTCGGGATGGCGATATTTTCCATATAGTCAGGAGGGGGAGTTTGTTGGGTTTGGGCTTCTCTCATATGTGGAAAATAGTCAATGTTTGGACCAAGCCTTTTGTATCCAATATACTTTTGAGTCATAATTATTATTTTTTTTGAGATAAACGGCTTAATTCATTAAATCGGAAGAAAGAGAAACCACAAGACACAGGGGTGGTATATCAAACCATTCCCCGCAACCTGACACATAAACGGCTTCCCTCGCAATAGTGTGGGCAGCACGATTCGCAGATCGCTTAACACAGGAGAAATTAACACCATGTATACTGGATGCTAATTCCTTTACATCATCAATAACCAAACCAAAAGCAGAAAAATAAGAGTCTGAATTTAAAGCATGAAAAACTAACTGTGAATCAGTCTCAACATCTACATCTCCCATTCCTGTTCCCTTCATCCATGTTACAGCTTCACGGATACAAATGGCTTCAGCTTCTCTCACCATGTACTTCCCCATTAGCTGGACCGCTTTCGCACCTAAAAAGACCCCCCCCCCCCCCCCCCCCCCATCATCACGCAAAACCCACCCGAGTCCCATTGAATTACTCGCATCATTAAAAGCAGCATCGGTATTCAACTTCAACCTTCCTGGCCGTGGCTTCCTCCAAACTTCCCCACCCGTTTCCATGCCGGTAGTCTCCTTATCCAGCTCATTTGCACTACGCCATGAATGCAATAAAGAAACAACTCTTTGGACCATATTAATTCGCACGAACGGGATGTTGCTCCACACTTTCTCATTCCTACTCAACCACAATCCCCAACATAGCATGACAAAATAGCTACGCTTAGACTCATCCAAAATAGTTAGGTAATGAAAGAACCACTCAACCACATTACCTTGGAGTAAACTGTTTGCCAGCAAACAAAAACCATCCCAAACTCGCACTGCCTCCCTACACGACACAAACAGATGGTAGGCAGACTCCTCCTCCTGGGCACACATATGGCATGAAAAGCTGCAATGAACCCTTCGCCTGTTTAGCGCATCACATGTAGGCAGAAAAGATGATGCTAACTGCCAACTAAACAACTTCACCTTCGGGGGTACCTGTAAGCTCCAAATCCTACTCCAAGGGCGGTCATCATGAACATCCCCGGCCAGCATTCTGTAACATGATTTCACGATATAATTACCCTTTGAATCCCAGTGCCAAAACCAAGAATCTGGGGGCTTTCGCAAGCTTAAAGGAATATTAAGAATGTACCTTGCATCACGATCATTAAAGATGTCCCAAACACAATCCGCATCCCAACCAGTCATAATTATTATTATTTATATAATAATAATAATAATAATATTGGGGATATAAGGAGTTGGGAAAGTAGAAGCGTCTTGCATATGAAGAGGTAAAGAAATTAATTCCATCTATTCCACTTCATAAATTGCTAAGTGTCAAGTGAAGCTATAAAAATGAGCTTCTTCATTCTTCTCCATGACCACACTTCTACACACACTATTGTTTGGCAGCACGGCAGTTGCGTGTTCGACGGGTTTTGTCGCACGTTTGAAGGATTTATTCGTGAGGTTTGCCGAAGCTTTGGGATGTTTTCTCTATCAAATACATTTGAAGATGTCATCTTGTTTGTTCCCGGCATCGTTTTGGGTAATCTCATAATATTTGTATTCTTTTCACCTTGCTCGTGGTGGTTGAATATTTTGAGTACGAGATATTATTCCTTTTAGGCCTGTGAACGTGATAGAATGTATTTGGCATTGAATTGTTGTATTTGATGATTTTTGGATGTTTGGCTCGGGTGGTAGCCAGAAACTTTGTACTCAAGATTTGTGATAGTGGAAACTTTGGTTGTGGTGGTCCCGTGGTTTTTCGCCGTGGTTGTGGGGGTTTCCACGTAAATCGTGTGTCTGTTGACATTTTTTTGGGCTATTGTGTTATCTCGTATGAACCGTGTCGAGTTCTGTGATTTTCATGGTCATAGGAAGTGGGATTTTTCCCAACAGCAGTGTGGGGATTATGTCCAAAGTGGACAGATTCCTTGTGCGCACTAGCATTTGACCTTGTTTACTGAACCATTGAGTCACCGTCATTTACATCCTTCCAAATGCTCTGTCAGGTTGAAGATTTAACCTTTTGGGGGAAAAAGATAAGACAATAGTATATTTAAGCATAAATTGTTTTAATATTCCTTTCAAAAAAAAAAAACAATTGTTTTAATTTAAGATTTGATTTATATATCAATATACATTATATACATAAGTGGCACAACATCTTTATCTTTATCTTTATATATAATAAAGCAAAGTCCAAGGTCATTGGACAACGAAGAGTTACATAAAGTAATTAATAAAAATATTTATTTAATCTAAATCTAAATGTTATATATATATATATATATATATATATATATATATATATATATATATATATATATATATATATAACATTTAGATTTAGATTAAATAAATATTTTTATTAATTACTTTATGTAACTCTTCGTTGTCCAATGTATATTGGATTTGCAATTTTTTAAAAAAATATTTTGGTATTTGAAAGGTTATTATATACATATCCGAATTTTTGTTATAACATTTAGAGTAAATTATATATAATAAAGAAAAATCCAAGGCCACAAAATTTTCCCTCCAAAACATTTTTATATTTTTTGTAAAAGTAAATCAAACATATTATTTTGATGAGCAATTTTTGTTACAATTATTATCTTTATCCTTGCTATCTTATATATATATATATATATATATATATATATATATATATATATATATATATAACATTTAGATTTAGATTAAATAAATATTTTTATTAATTACTTTATGTAACTCTTCGTTGTCCAATGTTTATTGGATTTGTAATTTTTTTAAAAAAATATTTTGGTATTTGAAAGGTTATTATATACATATCAGAATTTTTGTTATAACATTTAGAGTAAATTATATATAATAAAGCAAAATCCAAAGCCACAAAATTTTCCCTCCAAAGCATTTTTATATTTTTTGTGAAAGTAAATCAAACATATTATTTTTATGAGCAATAATTTTTGTTACAATTATATATATATATATATATACATATATATATATATATATATATATATATATATATATAGATTTTGAATCTGGTGCACACCCCCTATTTAGCCGAGCCTGCGAGCAGTCCTTCTAATCGTTGATTTTTTTTTGAACGGTCCTGATTTTACGTGTTGTTAATTCACATGCGCTGCTTGAGTGAGTGGACAAGGGGCTTTTTTGTAATTCACTATTATATTTGATTATGACAAGTCTTGATCTCCGCCAGCTTTGTTGCGTGTGTGTTGATGAAATAGGGGATTTATTTTGTTTCTCTCTCCACAGTAGTATCCATTCCTCTCCCTTGTCGTAGACGTTTTTTCTCCCCTTGCCTCTTCGCTCTTTAGTCATGGCTTGTTCTACAGGAGACAGTCCAAGCGGCTTAGGGGTATCTCCTCCGCATCCATTTCCGGTAATCTTCTCACCGTTTGTTTGATTTTGTGTTGAGCTTTTTTTTTTTTTTTTCCGTGGGGGTTTGTGGGTTAGCAACTGTGCGGTGAGTATTTTGGGTTTGGATTTAGGTTTTTGTTGTGTTCTTGGTTTGTAGTTCTTCTATGCATTTTCTTTAGGGGGTTTCTCTGGTGCGTTTTGGTTTTGGGGTTCATCTGGTTTCGTACTGTTGGGTGGAGGGGGGTGTGGCACGGCGGGTGTGATAAAGAGTGTTCTCCGGTTTCTAGGTTAGGTTTTTTTTTTTTTTTTGCCCTTAATGACCTGGGTTTGGTTTGGATTGTTGTGGGTGCGGGGGCTTAATAATATATGCATGTTAGGGGTTTTGGTGTTTTTTTGTTCTGCCGGAGTGTGTTGGCTTGGGGGGTTTAGGTGGATTGTGCTTTATGGGTTGTTCATAGGTTTTTTTTTTTTGGGTTTTTTTTTCCAGGTTGGATTCACAATGTCAGTGGTTATTCTTTAGGGTTGCATATGTTTGTCGTTTGTATTTTATAATTTTTTGTTGTGTTGTTTTTATGTCAAAAGTGCTATTTTGTTTGGTTTTGTATTCTTAGTGCGTGTTTCTTATGTTTTTTTTTCTAGCTTTTGGGGATACCGTGTCTAGGTAGGTTGGTTTGTGCGTTTTAGGGTGTTACTGTGTGCTTGTAGGTTTAATTGCAATTACTATTTGGATATATTGGTTTTTTTGTTGCCTTTTGTATTTTTCGTTGCTTAGTTTTGGTTGGTTTTTTTTTTATGTTGTTGTTGTTATTGTTGTTGTTGTTGTTGTTGTATGTAGTTTTAAGAAAATAATGTGGTATAGTGAGTGGGAGTCCTCCATGATGTGAGGGTTAAAGTAGTTGGTTTTGATTTCAAAAGTGCTATTTTGTTTGGTTTTGTATTCTTAGTGTGTGTTTTTTATGTTTGGGTTTTTTTTTTTTTGTTTGTTTTTTCCTAGCTTTTGGGGATACCATGTCTAGGTAGGTTGGTTTGTGCATTCTAGGGGTGTTACCGTGTGCTTGTAGGTTTAATTGCAATTACTATTTGGAAATATTGTTTTTTTTGTTGCCTTTTGTATATTTCGTTGCTTAGTTTTGGTTGGTTTTTTTGTTGTTGTATGCCTTTGTGTTTTTTTTTTTGTTGTTTTTTTTTTTGGGTTCGGTGATTAATATTTGTCATCCCCTAGGTGATTTTGTGGAGGAGCCGTTAGGTGCTGCTGTGGGGGAGCTAGTCGTTGTTGCCAATGGGGTGGCACCTTTGCCGCCGCCTAATGTTGACCAAGTGCCGCCTCAGCCCGCACAACCAGTCGTAGATTCCGATGGGTCAACTGTGCAGCCCGAAGAAGTTGATGAGACAATTTACCCCCCCCCCCCCCCCCCTCTGAAGATTTGTGCTGCTCCGAAGCATCTGGTGAAACTGCTGAAGAGGTTTAATGCTTGCCAAAGGAAGGCGGTCGTCGAGTTGGGATTAGGGGAGTTGTTGAACCTGCAAATCCATGACATCTCGAAGTCATTGGCCAGGTGGTTGCTTGTCAATTTCGATCCCCAGGATATGTGTTTGCGGCTTGGGGATGGGGTGGTGGTCAATGTGTCGGAGGATGATGTTCATTCCATCTTGGGACTGCCGGCTGGCGAGACTGTGATATGTAAAAGGCAGAAAGATGATGTCAGCGACTCTTTGAAGGATTGGCGGTCCAAGTTTGAGAAGACCAATCATGATGTTACACTGGCGATGATTGCTACCGAGTTGAGGGGCAATCTCGAGGGTGATGTTTGGTTTCGGATGCACTTCTCTATGTTGGCTATTAGTACTTTGGCGGGTCATATGATAAATGGGTACACTAATCAGCTTGTGTATCACCATTTTGAGGACGTTGATGAGATTAAGAACCTAAATTAGTGTAAGTTTGTGAATGAGTGTTTGGTTGAAAGACATGCGAAATGGATTGTGAATCAGAATCAGCCCTTTTTCGGTCCTTATTTATTTCTGTTGGTACGAATTATTTCTGTTTGTTATTTTCTGTTATGTGTTTTCTCATTATTGTTCCTGCGTTTGAATCCTTGTTTGCTGTGATTTCCCGTTGCTGTATGTGGATAGGGTTGTCCACGCGGAGAGAGTTGTGGCCCGGGCGATGCCAGCTATGCGAGGATGGACTACACGTCTCCTAAAGGAAAGGCAACTTCTTGAGTTCAGGGCCGGGGGGTTTGGTCGTGGTCAGGTGGTGGGGGCATACGTTCCGGATCATGTTGCTCCAATTAAGGTATTGTGTTCCATTATTAATTATATTACTCTGTGGGGGGTGTATCTCATGTCTGGTCTGTGCGTATGGCGTAATTGATGTGTGTGCAGTGTTTGTTAGTCCTCCATGATGTCAGGGAACTAGGTTTAGAGGGTTTAATTTGTTGGTTTGATGGTCTATGCGTAGTTGTGGTCGGTGTGTGCGTGGTGACTTCTTGTGAACTTTTCATTATGGGGTTATTTGTTTGTTTTATTATGTTGCTTGGATATGATATTTTTTATATGTTATTTATGATCACATTTAGATTGTGGTTTCTGTCTTGCATATATTTTTTTTTTAAATAGAGTTGCTTGTATTGGGGCTTCCATTCCTTGTATGTGCGTATCTGTATCTCACACTGTGCATGTATGGTTGCATGGTAATTTTTATTTGGTAATTGGCATGGTTGTGTGCTTTTGTGTCATTTCATTAATTTCAAATGTTTGGGTTTCGGTATATGTGCACATGTGCCTCACCGGGTGTTTGGTGGGGTAAACAGAGTTGCTGGTGTTTGGGCTTCCAAATTGTGGGGGTCCTTGTCCGTGCGTAACTGTGTCTCAATGTGTTCATGTATGGTTGTGTGGTTAATTTTAATTGGTGTGTATCTGTGCGTAACTGTGTCTCACTGAGTGCATATCTTTCTTTTAGAAAGAGAGTTATATGTGTTATGGTAAACGGTTTTGGGGCTTCAAATATTTGATTTTGTTTTTCGGTGCATATATGCGTCTCATTTTGTGCATGTTAGAATGCTTTTTATAGCTAATTGTTTATGATTGTTTCAGTTAAGCATGAACTATTTTGTTTATGGAAATCTTTTTTTTTTTTTTAAATAGGGTCATTTCGGCAGTAAGTTGATACTGGGGATGGGTGATGGTGTGCATGTTAGAATTTCTTTATAGCTAATAGTTTATGATTGTTTCAGTTAAGCATGTACTGTCTTGTTTGTGGGAATCTATTTTTAAAAAAAAAAAAAAAATAGGGTCATTTCGGCAGTAAGTTGATGCTGGTGGAGGGTGATGGTGTGAGCTGGTTTGTGCGCGCACGGTGATTGCTAATTGCATTCTGCCATCTCGGTTTGTTGTACACACTATTTCGGTTATTGCGTTGCTGCTTTGTGTGTATCAAAGCATGTGACAAGCTATTAAAGGATCTCTTGTTCATATTCTGTTTCTTTAATGTTTTTGTGTTTGGGAATTGTAGACTGTTGCAGAACTTTATGCCGAAAAGACCGATTCGTTAGTTGGGGCACTAGATGATATGGTACATTTTGTGGAGCAGCATGATGAGCACCCCGGCCGGTCTGATTTTTTGTCTAGAGTCATTGTGAGGGCTTGGAAATTGATATTGTTGGCTGATCAAGTGGGAGAATCCTCCGAGGTACCTTCGATGGATGTGGGACCGGCCGGTGCGCTTAGTGGTGACGAGATTTGGACCAACCCGGAGAGCTTCGATGTGGTGGATGCGGTTGTTTTGCTGCCCATCAGGAGAAAGTAGGCGATCAAGTAGCACCGCCCAGACCAGGTTTGGATGAGCAGCAGCGCACTTCTGCTTCTGCGAATGCTGGTGATGTGGATGGTCAATGCGGTAGGGTGTGTGTGGGTGCTCCGCGGGATGGGGGATCCAAAGTGGCTAGGACTGCTGTTGTGAGTAAGGTTGTACGCCGACGCCGTAAAGCTAGGCGTTACTAGTGTTCCTGTGGCAGTGAACTATGTTTTATTTTTTGTCTTGTTCTCATCGTAGGGTTCTTTTTGTGCCTTGTTGTGTATGATGACATGCACGGGTGTGGTCCAGCATTTACCGCACTGTAACTGTGTATATTTTGTTAATCACGCACTCTATTTTGGGCTCAGTATGTCGTGCTGCTGTTTAATTTTACTCATGTTTTGTTTTGTTTTTTTTTTTTGGTGGTGGTGCACTTTTAAATTTATCTCTTTGTGTTCGTAATGGTAATTGTATGACGGTTTCTTTTTCATTCCTTAGGGAGATGCAGATATTCCTTCGTTCAGTCTTGGGTTGACTCAGGAGTTTTCTTCGCTCGGTTTTGGTTTTTCTCAGGATCTGCCAACCCAATGTTGGGAGGTGGTGTCCGGGAATATGATGTACGTACCCCGGACGTCACGCGAGGGGGCTGTTCATCAGCCCCGTGTGCTGCAGTAAGTATGTGGGTATAATTTTCAGTTCTTGTCCAACATTCGTATTACTGTGCGTGCTTATTAAACTCAGTCTCCGTCGTCTGTGCGTTGCACTACTATGCGTGTGTGTAGGCATGTGGGTTGTTGGTGCTGTCATGGGTTTTAAATTCCTTTTGTAGGTCGGACAACCCTACAATCAATTATCTGCTGGCTGTATTTCTGGTTCTCTTGGCCATGATGCACATTCTCGGGGAGGTCTCAAATGGGGTCGTCAGGATGGTTCTCACGGTCAAGATGCTGCCATCTTAACTCCTGATGAGGTACGCCGTTCAATTGCATTATTCTTTCGGTCAGTTTCGCTACCTTTATTTATAGGTTGGGTTTTTATCGTTTTGTGGATTGATTATTTTTGGTTTTTAGCAAATTATTCCAGTCGTTCCTCCGGCTAGCGCAATATATGATCCACCTCTGTATCATGCGCCTTCCAAGCAGTCACGTTCGACGTTTGAGAATGTCCGGGCATTGAGGACCCTTGACTTGAATTCATATGAACACCGGACACGCGCACGCGCTGTCCAGTTGCAACATGTGCAAAGACCTTCTGTACAAGCGATTTATGATTGGATAGCTAGATCTTGTCGTTCTGAGATGTATGACATTACTTTTGGTAGATGTGTTATTTAACTTATGTGTGTTTTTGTGTTTCACAGTTTCCATTGTTTTTTTCATGCAGGGATGAGGAATTGTTTCTTTTTTGTGGTCGGTCTGCACGTCAGGGCTGATTTTATATCACTGTTGGAAGGTAAAGATGTGTTAGCTGGCATATTGAATGTTTGGGCATGTGTTTTGAATTTTAGGGAAAGGAGCAAGGTTGTCGGTTCACCGTCCAGGCTCTTCGTGTCAATAATGTCTACGGTTCGTTTCTACTACACGTTGTTACATTTTTTATCCCTGTGCTTGGGTTCTGTTTGGTGATCCGTTTGTTCTTACATTCCAGTTGTACACCGTGGTTGATGATTCGGCGCCACGTGGATGGCGGTTGTAGTGGTTTACAGATAGTATGGATAAGGAGTTGAACTTGTCTACTTATAATTCATGGGATGAATTAGACATGGTTAGTGTTATTTGTATGCTATTCTAATTTACTGTGCATTTAACCCTGCCCATTAGATATAGTCATTTTTTTTTTTGGGTTGCAGCTTTTTTTCCCTATCCTTCAAGCCTCGAACTACTATGTTGTTTTAGTTGATTTCAAACGCATGCGCTTCGATGTTATAGATAATTCTTCCGTGGGGGATTTGTCCCTCGGGAAATACGACCACACACTCACGGTGTTGGTATGTGCGACGTCTATTTTAGCTTTTTCATTGTTCTCTCGTATCATTTTTGGGGTTCATAATTGAGTATCCAGTTCTATTGTGAGCGCTTGTTTAATGTAGTGTCATTTTTGTAGCATGATTTGCAGTCCGTTTTCTTTGAGGATGTTGGGGTATCCGCATTATCATGAAGGTCACACAACTGATTCCTCGTAGGGTACGTTTACCATGGCGTGATGCTACGAACAAAGTAGATTGAGGTGTTTTTACAATGCTCCATATGAAGTCTTATGTTGGTCAGGCATATGCTTCATGGGATTGTGGCCTTCGTAGGGGTGATGCACACGGTTTGCTTGCTTTACACGTGATGTTATCACATCTGTGCTTGTTTTTATGGTTATTTTGAATCATCACAGTAATTAAGCTCTTTAATTTTGCTTATTTAATACATGTTTTCCTTGCTATTATCATTTAATTATGGTTCGTACTTGTTTTGAATATTTTACGGTGTTTGTTAGTGTTTTTGAACCATTTTAGGTCAAAGATATGACCAAGGGGAGTTCAAGGATGAGTTTGGAGCAATTTTGGATGAGTTCGGGGCCCAGTGGACTCGACGCGTCGAGCCAAGGGCTCGACACGTCGAAATTTTCCAGTAGCTAATTAATTCGCGCACAGGAAGTCTCGACGCGTCGAGAAAATTCTCGACGCGTCGAATATGCGTCTGTTTCTGGGATAAAAACAGACGCCTAAAGTGGCGCGGATAAACAAAACAGACGCTTAAAGTGGCGCAGCTGGGCAAAATTCAATACAAGCGCGAGATCTCTTTTCCTAATATCAATTGCGCGGATTTCATGGCTCATATCTCCATATTAAAAGTTAGCAATTCAAGGAATCTTCCAAATTCTAAATATCATTAAAGACGACAATTTCTTTATTTAAATATAGGAATTAGAATTTGAGTCCAATTTGGTACAAGATTCCTATTTCATCTCAACTTTGTACCCACTATAAAATCCCTCCTTCCTCAACCCTAATGGGAGGACGGGGACCGAGAGAATTCAGAGATTCTTGGAGACAAGAAGGAGAGAAATCAAGAGCCACAAGTTGTCTTGGAAAGCAAGAAGAAGACTAGGGAGATTTGGGAAAATCGTCTGGTTAATTCTTGTACTCTTTTGATGATTTGTAATTCTTTATTTATATTTGCTATGTATAATTTAGTCATGCTTGGCTAAATTCTTTAGAGATTTTTGGGTAAAAGTGTTTATGAACCTATGTGCCTGAGCTCTCAGTTTCTTTAATATATTATTATTTGGGTTTAATACTTGTGTTGCAATCGTGATAATATTGTTTGATGCTTGTAATTAATGGCCATAGTTACTAGCTTCATAGCCATGTTTGTGTCACCAATGGGAGTTGGGGCATAAATTAGGGCACACACGATTGCACCTAATGGTTGGTCCTTGGGAAAGGGGAACTTATTAGGGGAAGTTTATTCTAGATTGTTGCCAATCGGGAGATGGTAGTAATTAGGAATAATTGAATGCTGATCTTTGATCTTATTGGGTGTTTAAGCCATGGGAGTGGAAATTCACTAGGAATAGAGATTACGGGAGTAATTCGATTCCACTTTGCATTCCCACACAAATCTTAATTCCAAACTAAATATTGCAAACGATAATTGGCACTAGGTGATTAAATACTTGAATCCCATGAATCTCAACTTCTCTCTAATTGTTTTCAAAATCCTGAACCTCTGTTTTATTTTATTTATTTTATGCCAATCAATCATCTAAGTAATTGTTAGGATTAGCTCTAATGAATAAGTTAGTAACTAGTGCTTGATACAACCACTTCCCTGTGGATCGATAACCCGTACTCCGAGAATTATTTGTTTGCAAATATACTACGCATCAACACGCCCGCTTCTTGTACGACATTTTGTTGTTCCAAAGCAACACTCATCGGTTATCGAATGTCGATTCTGTTATAAGGTCAAATGCTGCGACACGTTGAAGGCCATATTTTATTCCACCAATTTTTATTTACAGAAATTTATATTCTGGACTTCCCAGTACGGGGTTTTTTGTTTTGTTTTTATGTTGCTTGGTTAAGATAATTTTTATACGCTATTTATGTTTACGTTTAGGATGTGGTTTTTATATTGCATTATTCTTTACGATTGTTCCACTCAATCTAAACAGTTTTGTCTTAGTACGTATGTTAATTTTAAACACAGTTGTTGGTATTTGGGCATCCATTGGGGCTCTATGCGTAACTGTGACTCGCTAAGTGCATGGATGGTATTATGGTTTTTTTTCCTTTTTTTTTTTTTGTGGAATCAAATCTGTCTGTGTCCTCTTTGGTCTCTACGTGTAATGCATACGGTCTGGGCGTATGAATCTCACATTACTGGATGAAAACGTATTTACACCCGTTTGAAAAAATACCCTGCGTCTACCCACGTCTGAACAAAGGAATATCTGCACCACCCTAACGAATGAAAATTACTGCCTGAAGACAAACACCATTGCGAACACAAAGAGATAAATTTAAAAGTGCATCACTCTCTAAATAAAAAAAATTTGGCTAGCATTGAAGCAATATCCACATAGATTCACACATCACCATGACATCGTGAGCCCAAATATAAGTTATGAATTTCGAAATTTACACAGTTCCATTCCGGTAAACGCCGAACCAACCCTGTGCATGGAATCATATTGGTCTGTGCGTCATGGGGCACCCGTGGCTGCTGATGTGACGGGATGGGTTTTTTTTTTTTGGGGAGTAGGCCATTAGGTTCTGTCGTTTGATTATTCATATGGATATATAAAGGGGTCTAAATGTCAGTTGGATCCGGGGTAACACTTTGCATTGCATGGACCATGTCATCTCAATTTAAGCATGTTATCCACATAATCTCATCCATTTATTTGTCATTAATCATTTTGTCTCCCCAAGTTTCCATCTCACCCACAGTAAGTGTGGCAAAAAATTATTGGTAAATCAGTAAAGCTTTACGCTCGTGCTGTAGAAGTTTTCACACACATGCTTAGTGTATTTTTTTTTAAACAACTACAAAATGACATGACATCTTCGA
This sequence comes from Ipomoea nil, assembly GCF_001879475.1. Lineage (NCBI taxonomy): Eukaryota > Viridiplantae > Streptophyta > Magnoliopsida > Solanales > Convolvulaceae > Ipomoea > Ipomoea nil. The sequence goes on along the minus strand of NW_017618593.1, from coordinate 2,848,240 downwards.
AGAGTAAATAGTTCCAATTAAACAGTAACGCTCTCACTAGTTCTTTCAATTATAATACAGTTTTTATTTTTGGGGGTAGCTCCTACTGTTGTGGCCGGTTACTGGCCCACAGGTCTTGCATGTTCGTTTCTTCTTACTTTGCTTCGAAACGTCCCCTTGAGCAAGACCTAAATATCTGTATAACAAATTAATTTTGGTGCTTTCTTCGTTGCTGTTGGGTGTCGAAGTCCTTGCATGTTGCAGACTATCATTGCCCACTCCATTTGTTTTTTTTTTAATGCGGTTTTTGTCCATCGGGGGGTGATATGCTAGGGTGGTATGTGCTCGATCCTTTCGTAGATTAGAACTGCATAAGCATCACTGCACAACAGACCAATCCTTGTGTACAGTCGGCATGTGCAGGTTGTTGTGTTTGTCCCATTTTCTACTATGACCGTGTATCTCTTATTGTATTCATCCTCCACCACATATATGGCCACGGGGCCATCATGGTTGACTGAACGCACTCGACAATCAAAACATCTGGCACATATTTTCTCTTGTACCTCGTAAAACATGGTTAATGTATACAGTGACGCTGCTTCTCGCTCTATTCGCAGTTGCATTTTGAAGGGGGGAGGGGGTCTGTGCATTGCATGCCCCACTTAGGTCCGTCTCTGTGATTCGTTGCTTTCTGATTGTACTCTCTAACCGGATGAAAAGTTCTGAAAGACACAAGTGCTTGTTTAAGTTAGTTCAGAAAATTCTATTTTCTGCTTTAGACCGGGATGTCGTACGGAGTAGTCCGTCCATAAACACGTCTTCAAAACAAGCAGGCACCCATGTTGCACGCTCGTCATACATATGTTTCAGCCATGCATTTTCTTGTAGACCGTATTTTTCAATAACTCCTCTCCACGCAACCTCAAAATATTCGGAAGTCGCACTGTCATTCCACACTACACCATTTAGCTCCCGGCGGAACTCTTCGTTCCGCGCCAACTCAGTGCTCACTTTATCACTCACCTTTGTCATTATATGCCACATGCAATAACGGTGACGGGTCTCCGGGAATTCTTTTGCAATTTCTACCTTCATTGCCGGGTTTTGATCTGTTACTGTAATATGCGGTGCGCTGCCCATTGCGCTCTTGAAGTTCCTCAGTGCCCAACAATACGAGTCCACATCTTCCCTAGCAATCAGTGCTGCTGCAAATGTCACGCATTTTTTGTGGTTGTCTACACCGGTGAATGGGACAAACACAAGGCTGTACCTGTCACACCAGGGAACTAGTTAGTTCGTATGCTTAGAACGTGAATTTTTTTATGCTCAGATATGTGGCCATGCATTCACTAGACACTACCACGCACACGTTTCAACTCACGCACGCACAGCAGATTGTTTTTTTCCCTTACCCTCCACGTATATTTGTATAAAATGCACACAAAACCCTGAACCACTCTCAACGTTTACACATATGGGACAATTGCATTTGTATTTTTTAGTTTCCGGACTTGCGTACCTGTTTGTTTTGTACGTTGCATCGAACGATACGACATCTCCGAACGCACAGTATTTTTGACGTGTCGCACCGTCCGCACAGAACACACGTGCCAATTGGTCTTTTTCATTTGCCTCATATTCAAAGTACATGTCACTGTAGTCAGATTTGATATCAAGGTATTTAGATATTATCATTTGTGCGTCGCTTCCTTGCATGTATGCTAAGACCTCCCTTCTATAATTCTTGAAATCTAGCTGCGTACACCCCACGTTCTCAACTCCACCAACCATCTCTGCGTATATGTCAAAGCTCTTACTGGCACCAATATTAACTTTAGAGCAATTCGTTATGAATTGTTGATGACCAACATCTAGTTTCCTATTCACTTTCAAGAAAGGCTTGTAACTCTCCTCGCACAAACAGTGAGTGTGCGCCTCTTCGAATGTCTTCAAAACATACCTTCCCACACTGTCTCTTTTGAATACAATCCTAGCTGTAAACACAAAAAAAAAAAAAAAAAAAAAAAAAAAAAAAAAAAAGAAGTAAACTTTGTATATATTTTACAAAATTCCTTGTACACTGTATGTATAATTCAATATGCAGGTACAAAATCTCTATCTAGTCCTCTGATTCTTCACTGACGTGTTCTACTGAAGTGCCTCCGGGATTCAAGTAGCGTAGCCTTCGGGATTCAAATGGTGTAGCTTACGGGATTCAATTGGCGTGATCTTCAATTGCAAATGTCAAGCTTCGAAACAATCAACTCTGCAAAGCATCAAAGTACCTGCAATGGCTTCAAGTTGCCTTCAAAAGACTTCAATATCTTCAAGGTACCTGCAATGGCTTCAAGTTGCCTTCAAAAGACTTCAATATCTTCAAGGTCCCTGCAATGGCTTCAAGTTGCCTTCAAAAGACTTCAATATCTTCAAGGTACCTGCAAAATGCCTTCAAAAGACTTCAATATCTTCAAGGTACCTGCAAAATGCATTCAAGTCCTCAAGCGTTCTTCAATGCCTTCAAAGCCTTCAAGTCTTCAAATGCTCTCAACTCCTCAAGTCTTCAATTGTATTCAATGTATTTAAGGTGTGTTTTAAAGAATGAAAGTGAGGCTCTGTTTATAGTGAAGTTTGTAACTAAAATCTCTCAACAAACTCCACTTATATTTATTTAATTAAATTAATTAATTATCTACTAAAATGAACCTTGCCAAAATCAAGTCTAGGTTCATTATTCTATCATCAAATTCAAATTCAAATTAAATTATAATTATCTAATTCAAATATAATAAAATCATATTATATTTAAATTATAATTATAATTATAATTCAATTATGAAATGGGCTTAAACCAATCAATTAATTAATTAATAATAGCCCAAATCAAATTTACTTGGACTAATTAAATTAATTTAATTATCATAGCCCAATTAATTAAATTGGACTAATGATCAATCCCGAAATTGGGCTCGATAATGATTTATCGGTCCACTTGTCGGCTTCAAATTTTCTGTGTCTACAAATTGCCCCCTCGAGACTTTCTTGGACATGCCACTTGAGAGCATACACTGCTTGAATGTATGTAGTGCATGGAAGTCTCAAAACTATAAGGCCATTTCAACTCATGCTAAGGAGCCTTGTGGGATATGAGGCAGTTTCGACTCGTGCTGGGGAGTCTTGTGGGATATGAGGCAGTTTCGACTCGTGCCGGGGAGCCTTGAAGTAATATGAGGCAGTTTCGACTCGTGTCGGGAAGTCTTGAAGTAATATGAGGTAGTTTCGACTCGTGCCGGATAGTCTTGAATATGGTGCGTTTTCAATTCACATTGAGGAAGCTTGAAGAACATTTCCTCCATCACATATTGTGGTATAATGTGTTGAGGCACATTCTTCTCTAGCATATGGGTTGATTAGAGAAATTTTCATCTTCATTCCTTTATTAGTTGGAGTAATATGGAACCACTTCGGCACGTAATCCGCCAATGTGACTGGAACTCATGCTTTCATATGGTGGCCGCAAGTCCCCCCATCAATAGAGCCCCTTAACATTCTCTTATTGAACCACATTTTCATAACTTGCTTAGATGGTCGTGTCGCATCATCAACGTGGTGTTGTTTAGCATGCTTAATACCATGCCTAGTATCATACTCGGGTTTGGTATCGTAAGACTTGATGTTAAGAGGGAAAAAACACTTGTGTCGTTTTCTATTTCCCTTCACATATGTGGGACATCAGAATCTAAGAAGGGATACTTCTTGTTTTGTCTTTCTCTGAAAGAAAGCCTTCTACTACCCTGTAATGATCTAGAAGCATCCCTAGACTCACCAGTAGCTTCAGTGAATATCCTAGCTGGTTGAATATTCACATGCATAACATCCATGCTTTCATATTTCTTAAAGGCCTTGCCGTCATTTTCAACCTCATCATGACTCTTGCCCCCATTGTAGAAGCTTTGAATGTGTATGTTTTGTCCACCATTAGCTGTTATGCTTAACTCCATATCGTGGGCGCGACTAGATAATTCCTCAAAAGTCTTAGGCTTGAGCCCTTGGAGGATGTAGGAGAGCTCGAAGTGCATGCCTTGGATGCACATTTCAATCGCGGAGCTCTGTGATATCTTTTCCTTGCAATTAAAGCATAACTCCCTCCATCTTTCAATGTAAGTGACCGAGCTTTCACCATTCCTTTGGCGAGTGGTGATGAGTTCTAAGAAGCTGACGGTTCTTCTTGTGCTGTAGAAGTGGGTCAAGAACTCGCACCCAGATGTCATGCCAGCTATTAATGCAGCTAGGCTCCAAGTCAGTGTACCAATTGAAGGCAGTACCCTTCGAAGAGCGGACGAACTGCTTAACAAGAAGATCTCTATACGTCCCAGCGTCGTTGCATGTTTCCACGAAGTGGCCGATGTGTTGTCTTGAATTGCCTTTCCCATCGAATTGTTGAAATGTTGGAGGTTGATAGCTAACATGCATCTTCAGATCCTCTATCCTTTGGGTGTAAGGCTTGGTGTAAGTGTATGAAGGTTGTCCCCCCTCAAACTTTCCTTTGATAGCTCCCATGATGAACTCGTTAATCCGATCTACTGGTATCATGCCCCCGGTGACTGGAATGCTCATGTCCAAACTTGGTATATGCGAAGTTGATTCCTCGTGCACTGTAGTTCGCCCAATGCAAGTTGGTGAGTGCGAGGTATCTTCACCTTGAACCTCAGGTTGTTTCCCAGGAGCCCGGCTAGTTTCGCCATTCCTTGTGCTCTCGACCTTTTCAGCTAAGTCGTTGATTCTCTTTTCTTGGTTTTGAAGGAGGGTGGTGATCCCTTCAAGCGCCTTAGTGATGCTTGCGAGCTGGTCATCTATAGTTTCTGCGCTTGTTATCATAGCCGGCATGCCTGTATAGATCCTGACCATTCTGGCGCGACCTTCCACATGTTGGACGACAGCGATGTCGGTGACGAGCCTCCGGTGTTAGCATTTCCTTTTGGGGATGTTGGACTCCTACTATCATCAGTTCTTTTCAAAGATGTTGGATTCCCGCTATCGGCTGCTTCTTTCGGAGATGTTGGACTCTCGCTACCAGCTGCTCCTTTTGGGTTAGCCCACTTCTCGCTATTAGCCGCTCCTTGTGAGGTAGATGACTTCTCGCTATTCGCCGCTTCTTTCGGAGATGTTGGCATCTCGCTGCCAGCTGCTCCTTTCGAAGATGGTAGACCTGCAACATAGATAGACTTCCTCGGGACGGTAGGGGCCGTTTCGAGTCATTGAATCATGCATCGAACAATTGACTCAAGTTCTGGCGGTCGCAATCCTAAGCTCCCTGCACGGCTCCTGGTTCATGGTGCTTCGATCTCTCGGCTAGCTTCAGAACCAGCTGTTGATGAAGACTTGGAACTAGCAGGTTGGGCATAAGACTTCTTGAACATCGAGCTTCTTGACGCCATTATGATTTCTAGTAGAGTTGCTTGCTGATGTAGATCATTAGTGAAGAGATGAGAGGCAGAGCGGTCCCACCAGGCGTGCCAAAATCTGTAAACACAAAAAAGTAAACTTTGTATATATTTCACAAAATTCCTTGTACAGTGTATGTATAATTCAATATGCAGGTACAAAATCTTTGTCTAGTCCTCTGATTCTTCACTGACGTGTTCTACTGAAGTGCATCCGGGATTCAAGTAGCGTAGCCTCCGAGATTCAAATGGCGTAGCTTATGGGCCGGGATTCAATTGGCGTGATCTTCAATTGCAAATGTCAAGCTTCGAAACAATCAACTCTGCAAAGCATCAAAGTACCTGCAATGGCTTCAAGTTTCCTTCAAAAGACTTCAATAACTTCAAGGTACCTGCAATGGCTTCAAGTTGCCTTCAACAGACTTCAATATCTTCAAGGTCCCTGCAATGGCTTCAAGTTGCCTTCAAAAGACTTCAATATCTTCAAGGTACCTGCAAAATGCCTTCAAGTTGCCTTCAAAACACTTCAATATCTTCAAGGTACCTGCAAAATGCATTCAAGTCTTCAAGCGTTCTTCAATGCCTTCAAAACCTTCAAGTCTTCAAGTCTTCAAGTCTTCAAATGCTCTCAACTCCTCAAGTCTTCAATTGTTTTCAATGTATTTAAGGTGTGTTTTAAAGAATGAAATTGAGGCTCTATTTATAGTGAAGTTTGTAACTAAAATCCCTCAACAAACTCCACTTATATCAATGATCTAACCATTTATTTTTTTCATATTAATCAACTATGGATCATTTTTTATTTGCAGTCAACTATTAGTATTCATTTCTTTTTATATTTTCAGTCAATTTGTAATGTCATATACATATTCATTTTCAACCAATTATTCTTTTTTATTTTCAGTCAATTAGCCAATTAGAATATCAGATGCAGTGATATATTTATCTAATTTTTGTTCTATTTTTAATTGATGATGTAGAATATTATTATTGAAATATTTCCATTTCCTTTTTAATTTTTGTTGCATTTTTAATTTACCTTTACTATTGTTTAAAATATGCATTTACTATTGATGATGTAGAACATTATTATTTAAATATTTCCTTTTCATTTTCAATTTACTTTTACTTGATGATGTAGAATATTATTATTAAAATATTTTCGTTCCATTTTTAATTTCCATTTCATTGTTTAAAATTGTGAAAGATTTATGACATAATTGTACGTGATTTGATGTATTGTACTATATAATATTATTGTGAAAAATTAAAATGCAATGATCTGACCATTTCCTTTTTCATTTTAGTCAATTATGGATCTTTTGTATTTTCAGTCAATTATTAATATTCATTTCCTTTTCCAATTAACCTAACTTCAATTCCTTTTTTTCATTTAATTTTTCATTTTTAGTGAATTATTAATATTCATCTCTGTTTTCAATTTACCTAATTTTCATTCTATTTTTAATTGATGATTTAGAATATTATTGTCCTATATTTATATCCATTTTTTCATTCTTTTGTTTATAATATTATAATGAATCAATAATTATCAAAATTAATTGAAGTTGTTGTTTAAAAAAAAAATGTTACAGACTCTATTACAATGTAGTATCTATTCATAAACTACTTTCTCAACCAAATGAAGCACAAAAAGTCAATACCGGCTCCACTACGGCTCAAATCCACTCTCTTCCATGTGAGAGTGCAACCCGAGTACCATTAGACCGCAAAGTCTTAGCGTTGAAGTTGTTTATGATAAAGATAATTGAAGAATAATAAATAAATACATGAATTACAATCATAATTTTCCGATCAGAATGGAAGGGGAAACCCAAATATCAAATTTACAAACCTATTTGACGCCATACCGGCACACCAAATTTGTCATCTTCCAAAATTTTGAGGAGATCTTCACATGGGCAGTCGACTATGATGGTTCGAAGGTGATCTCCGTATTTTAAATTAAATACATGGTTAGAAGAGCATTTTTTTTCTTAAGACAACAAAATCTTAAAGAACGTACAAACGTAATGAAGCAATCGTTATACCCTGCACCCCAGCGCATATAGCACTGTGCGCCCCGCGGCTTATCAAAACGGCGTCGTTTTGATAAGTTATGTAGGGAGTTGACGCGATTATGTAAATTATGGTAGACAATTATGTACATTTTTTATACACTTGTGTACATTTTTTTATACAATTATGTACATCTGAGACATGGAATTTATGTGTATTATGTTAAGAGTTTATGTGTATTATGTATTATGTTAGATTATGTGTATTATCTTTTCAAAAAAAAAGTATGTGTATTTTGTTATACAATTATGTACATTCTTTTATATAATTATATACATTCTAGTATACAATTATGTACATTTTCGGAACATGATCTACACTATATATAAAACAAAATCCTCTAATTTTAACTTTCCGCATAATTCCTAAAATTTCTATTCTAATATGATAAAATAATGCAATACAATTCCTAATAAAATCTACTATACTAATAAGAACCCAAGAGGGTTAGGCCTAAAATGAGTAGAAAAAATGCCCGCCACAGTTTTTAATCAGATGAATGGCTCAGATTAATCATAAAATTGATCAGGTTTAAATTTTACAATGAAATTTACTTAAATACCCACACACCGTTAGTCCATCCGTTAAAAATTTTAATTAACCTTTAGTTTGCCGTTAAGTCAATCTCACCTTTCATCCGTTTAGTACATATTTTCAAGATTTTGCCAAATTTCCCTCATCTCCACAGTCGACTCACCCGTCTTTACCTCCTCCTAAGCCATTGAAAGAAATAGACTGTTGTTTAACAGACAAAAAGAAAAGGTCGAATAAGTCAAAAGCTCAGCCGATCAGACTGTCGATATCGATTCCTCGAGAGGATCGATCGGCGATCCAGCAATTTATGTATGCCTCTCTATTCGTTCATGGTCAAGAGGCCTAAGAACTTCACCAATTATCTGGCCTACGCTCTGAAGAGACTTCAAATCATCCTCAGTTTTTTTAAAATCCTTCTTCGCAGCTCTAAAATTATCCCTAACTGCAAGTTTTTCAACAACGTTGTGCTGACTACTACTCCTGAAGGAAACAAAACTCCTTCCTCTGATCCCTCGATTTCAAATACCCCATTTAGAAAAGGTTAGTTTTTTTTTTTAATATTAAAATAAATAAAAATTTCATCTTGTTTTTCCTCTTTCTCATTCGTTGATTAAACTTCATTCTTGGCAATTTCTGTTGTTGTGTGCCCTAATACAAGTTTAGTTTAAGCCAATTTGCTAACTATATATAAATATTGAGACTGTTTTTTTGTTTAGTATAAGCCAATTTGTTTAGTTTAGTTTAGTCATGTTTTCTGGATCCTACCTGTCAAATACACATTGTGCCTGTAATTTTTGAATTACTTTCATTGGTGTAATCTACTTGAAGAAATAGAATTTCCTCAGATTCACCTATAGACATTGATTTGCAAGATCCATTAGATTAAATTATTGCTTTTTAAATTTGGTAGCATGAAAAGGAGCTTATGGATAATGTTTTCCCTAATCTTATTGTCTCAATTAATATTTCCCCCTTTCTCTCATGAAATTGAGTTTGAGGGAAGATAGATTCTGATAATTATGTGGCTATATATAGTTGTAAACATTTTTATTAGGGATTTTATTGTATGTCAATTAATGCAGCAGTTGATAGATTCAGTTTTAAATATATTGCCTAAGACTAAGTTTATAAAAGTTAACAGTTTTATGAAATCTTTTACTAAAATTCATGCAGTCTAGCTACATTTAAGCCCTTTTAAGGTAAAACTATAGAGGATGAAGAGAAAAGGTGATTCTATATTTTAAGCAGCTCTTGGATATTTGAAAGGAAATCAATATCCCTCTTTATGGTTAAGGACTGAAGTTTGAGCATCTGAAATCTGAACCTTCAAATACATGTTTTCTTATTAGGATAATTGATTGAAAGTTGTAACTGCCTACATAGTTATTAGTTAGATTCTAAAAAAAAACATCCAATACAATTTCATTAAAAGTATAATCTTTCATATTCTAGATATAGTCATATATTGTATAGATAATTCTTCCACTTAGTTCATTCTTATTCTTATAGTGTAAATTGATCACAAAAATGGATGAATTCCAGTGCTGTAACATAGCTCCAACCTCTGTTTGAATAACTGAAAGCACATGTGACCATTTTATTTGTTCAGTTGTTTAGATTCATGCATACATATATGTCCTGTACTTATTAAGCTTCTTTGATTAGACTTATAAATTCAAATCAGATTCCTGGACTGTATTCCTCTTTCTTGTTCATCAGGTTATTGCCAATTGTTTATCTGCCCTACAAGAGATTCGGACCTTGGGAGGATCTAAATCTGAGGAAGCATCAAGGGACAGAGAGATATTGCTAAGCAAGCCAGTTATATATTTCCTTTTAAATAGGTAATATTGAAGTGATATTTACTATTTGATTTTAGTAATAAATAGAAAGTCCATACACCAAGCTCACAGAGTTATAGATGAAATCTCAGTTCCAAACTAATCTAAACTCACCCTATACACCAGTATTGGATGGTAACAAGCCTAACCCACAAAAACCACAATGCCTCAAGAGAGATCACAATCAGCCAACGAATTTGCAGAGAATAACAGTTTTCAGCTAGAAAGTAGAAAGGAAAAGATATCAAAACTTGTATATTTTAAACCGCTTCAAACAGTCGCAACTCACAATTTATAGCCATTAGTTCACATTCTTTACGAATGTACCTTGATTGAAGGTGCAGATAGAAGAGCTTTGGATCCGAATCTAACAAACCCGGGTGGTATTACCTTCAAAGCAAAATTCGAGTGTTAGTGATGTTGTGTTTCGCGTTAGCAAAATTCATTTAGTCTTAGATTATAGTTTTGGTCATTTAATACCCTAAATTGTCATTTTTAGACTAAATATTTAGACTAGCATTTTTATAAAGTTGAAAACAATTATTTTAGTGACAATTATAATCAATTTTGACTATATTATCTTGCATTCGTAAACTTAGAATTGCCCATTTAAATAAACAAATTTAACATTCAATTATCTATGCATGGACATCTCTTATATAATTTGAATTGATTGATATACTTTAAAGTTTTATTTAAAAATAAACATTGGGCATTATCCCAATCGCGCAATACGCGTGAAAAACTAGTAGTCTAATACAATTCCTAATAAAATATATTTTGTTTTCTACTTTCCTATTCGTATTATAATTCTATGTTAAAATTCCTATTATAATATTATAAAATAGTGTAATACAATTCCTAATAGAATATATTGTTTTTACTTATCTATTCAATTCGGACTATAATTCTACATTAAAATTCCTATATATCCCACCATTGATATCCTGTTCACTGGGGTCGTGATTCAGTCTATCGGGTATGTGGTCTCTTAAAAGATTGTCATCCATTGTTCTAATTTTTGCTCTGTAATTGATATTTTCCAGGCCTGGGACATCAGAAGCAATTGTCATCCATTGTTCTAATTTTTGCACTGTAATTGATCTTTTCCGGGCTTGGGACATCAGAAGCAAGATGCAAATACATGCTTTGTCCGAACATGAGAACACTATATGCTCTGTTTTTCCTCAAAAAATGGTAAGCTTTTTTTTTTTTTTCATCTGTTTCTTTTGTTGAGGCATTTAATTGTGCTTAGTCACGTTTAAGGCTTGAGACTAGGTCAAATAATTGTTTAAAATTATTGCCATGCTTTCACTCTTTCTAATTGCTTTATCTGTGGGTTAACATTAATTAATCTAACATTTGAACTATCCTTTTCCTCAGGTCATCACCGTTCACACGATTCTGGGACCTTAGATATGATATTATTTTATAGATATTGACATCATCACTTTGTTGCTCACGTTTATGGCTATTGGTGATGTTGGTTCAATTTCAATGCCAACTAGATGGTTTTAAGTTTTTAACATCTCAAATTACACGGCTGGAAGTCTATTTAAAAATACTACAATAATGCTCTGCAATAATTAATATTGAAAGTCAAGACTGATCAGCCCTTATGTAAATCATTTCAAAAACACTTTGAATCATGTTTTAGTCTTCAAAAAGGAACCAACTTACCTCGGGAATTTCATTCCTAAAATTAATCTCTCTAAATAACATTATTGTGGCTTATATTCTGGTGCTGTGTGGCCTCTCCTTGATGTTTAACAACAAACGAATGCTAATTAATTACATTCCAGCTTTATTACTTTTGACACAATGGTAAGAGCTTGATCTTAACAATTTTGTTTCTGAATCATTTGGTGAACAATGCTTCAGAGACACCACTAAGCATGTTCGCAGATGTGAATAATATCACCAACTTTGCACCATCAATGGTAATTTCTCCTGTGTTTCTCTCGGATTATCATTATTTTTGTACAATGTTAGGATGAAACGCATATCTAATCAAATGATACGTATTACTTATTGAAAATCAAATTGTACGTTTAGGGATCAGTTTATACAACCTATTTTGCAATTCCTCATTTGAAGAGAAGTAAAGGCAGGATCATTCTAATTGCATCATCTGGTAGTTAATTGGCTAAACACTCCAAGGCTCAGCTTCTTTAATGTATGCCAATTGCCAAGTCTTCCATCTCGCTCATATATTCTTCCATTAATCTGTGCATATTTTCTAATACTTTATTATGAGTTAATATCCAAAATCGTCCCCGATTATAGTGATTTTTCTCAATTTCGTCCTAAACGACTTTGGTGACCTAATATTGTCCCAGACTTTTGTGTTTCGCTCAATTTAGTCCTCCATTTGTTATTCCGTCAAATTGGTGTTAAATAAAGGGACAATTCAATAATGTCAATATTGATCTCACTTTACTTTCAACTTGTGAAGTGCGAAATTCCTCTTACTTGTACGAATTACACCCAGAATTACTCCCGAACCTGCAAATCAAATTTTATATTCGCAGTTTTAAGAGTAATTCTGGGGTAATTCGTAAAAAAAAAAAAAAGAAAGGGATTTCGCAGTTCACATGTCTATGAGTAAAGAGATGTCAATATTAAAATTACTGAATTGTCTATTTATTTAACACCAAATGGACAGAATAACAAATGATGGACTAAATTGAGCAAAAAAACAAAAGTCTGGGACTAAATTGAGCGAAACACAAAAGTCTGGGACGATATTAAGTCACCAAAGTCGTTTAGGACGAAATTGAGAAAAACCACTATAGTCGAGGACGATTTTGGGTATTAACTCACTTTATTATGTTCAAATGGTCTTTTGCTATTATAGGCAAGCAAAGCTGCAGTGGTAAGCTTTTATGCCTTAATAGTAGAAATCCTCCGATCAGATATCGGAATAACCATTGTAACCCCACCTGCCTTCGCATCTCTATGATTGAGCTGCTTAATTATGGAACGGTATAGTTGGCACTATATATCATTTTTGTAAGCATTACTATATATATGATGATATGATCAAATAAACATAATATATATGTAATAGTTTCTGCAACTAAGCTTTAAATTTATTCTGATCTACAACTATTTCAGATAAGCTTCCTCCTAATATATTATCTCTATGCATGTCAGTCATGCATTATCCCTGGTTTTGTAGAGCCTTCACGATTATATATGATTGCAGCATGCATCTGAGGTTGAGCAGTCAAGCATAATAATCATCATGTTTGTGTAATGTTGAATTATCTGAAGAATCAGAATGAGCATGGAATTTCGCGTTAGCATGTATGTAACTGATGACAACCATGACCACTTTGGCATGATTGAGGATGACACTTCTTGCACATGAAATCTTGGAAGAACATGATGGAGCACACTTCTTGCCGATTCTTGAACCACATTTCTTTGTTGAACATCTCCGGGACTTGCAGGTCTTTCTCGACTCAGATTTGGAGCTGCAAGAATGCCGGTGGACTTGGTAGTAGTTCCCTGCATTTATGTTTCTTGGTAGCAGAAGATTTGCAGCACTTCTTTCCAGGTTTGTTTATTAGTTACAATTGATTTTCTTTACAATTAAATGTGTACATTGAGTTTATTTGTGATTGTGATACCCATTTGAATATAAAGATTTTTTAAGAAATATAATTAAATTAAATGATAATTATAAAAATATAATAATCTAATTATAAAACATTTAGTGAAACTTAATTATGAAAACAAAAGATTAACATTTGATAACCGCCTCTAATATTTAAAAAAAATAAATAAAGACAACTATTTAGCGACACTTAATAATCGCCACTAGAATCTATCTATACAAAATCCCTCATATAACTTCCCGCCCAAAAGACTTCTATACTATTAAGATTTGCATAATATTGTAAAAGAGTTAATACCCAAAATCGTCCTCGACTATAGTGGTTTTTCTCAATTTCGTCCTAAACGACTTTTGTAACCTAATATCGTCCCAGTATTTTGTGTTTCGCTCAATTTAGTCCTCCATTTTTTATTCCGTCAAATTGGTGTTAAATAAAGGGACAATTCAATAATGTCAATATTGATCTCTCTTTACTTTCAACTTGTGAAGTGCGAAATTCCTCTTTCTTGTACGAATTACACCCAGAATTACTCCCGGACCTGCAAATCAAATTTTATATTCGCAGTTTTAGGAGTAATTCTGGGAGTAATTCGTAAAAAAAAAAAAGGATTTCGCAGTTTACATGTCTATGAGTAAGAGATGCCAATATTAAAATTACTGAATTGTCTATTTATTTAACACCAAATGGACAGAATAACAAATGAGGGACTAAATTGAGCAAAAACACAAAAGTCTGGGATTAAATTGAGCGAAACACAAAAGTCTGGGACGATATTAGGTCACCAAAGTCGTTCAGGACGAAATTGAGAAAACCCACTATAGTCGAGGACGATTTTGGGTATTAACTCTATTGTAAAAATATGGTAATACAATTCCTATTCGTACTTTAATTGTACATTAAAATTTGGCAATACAATTCCTACTTTCCTACAATATAACGGATAGCTAATAACGATTTGCTTGCCCATCACAGTTGGGCAAACATTGATAACCTAAATGGCTCCTTCATTTAAGGAGTCTTTAAATAAGAGTAAATACCCAAAATGGTCTCTCGACTATAGTTAAATTTACAAATTGGTCCTCAACTTTCAATTTCAACCAGTTAAGTCCTTAACTTTGTAATTTTGACATGATTTGGTCCTCCATCTATTTGACCGTTTGTTGATCGTGATCGACGATCTCCAGAAGAACCTTCAGCTCTCGTCGGAGCACGTGGAGGCCTCCAAGATGACGTTGCACTGGTTCGGAAACACATCGTCTTCTTCGCTCTGGTACGAACTCAACTACATTGAATCCAAAGGGAGGATGATGTAAGGCGACCGGATTTGGTAGATTGCGAATGGAATTTTGTGCGTGGATGCCTGGATGCGTGGTACGCCGACACAGGGGCGTTGTCACATGCAACGGCCGATGAACAGATGATGTCTCAGTCAGATGTGTATACCGGCGGGGACGTGTTCAGAGTCGGCAATGGCGCATGTTTGGTTGTTTCTCGTGTATGCCATGCAAAAATCCCTTCCGTGTCAAAGTCTTTAAATTTGTCTAATATCTTACATGTAACAAATTTGTCATTACCGCTTTTATCAGTTCATTGTTTCACTAATGACAAAGAAGTCTATTTTGAGTTTCACAAAGATTTCTTTACTGTGAAGGATTGCACCACAAAAGTGGTTCTGCTTAATGGGCCAACCTCGGGCGGCTTATACAGGTTGATGGTCCCGAGGTCAGATTTTGCGTTCATAAGTGTCCAGGCGTCATCCGAGGTGTGGCATCAACGGCTGGGTCACCCACACAGTCGTGTCCTACAACAGGTCCTCCAAAACTGTCCGGTCACGTCAAATAATTCAAGTTTGTCAAAGATGTGCATGGCGTGTCAGCTTGACAAATCGGCACGTTTTCCTTTAGATAGGGTTCCTAATTCTAGTCAAAATGTGTTAGATTTATTTTACAGGGATATTTGGGGTCCGTCCTCGATTATTTCCGCTTCTGGTTTCCGCTATTTTGTATTATTTGTAGACGACTATTCGCAATTCTGCTGGTTTTATCCCTTATGGTTAAAATCAGACATATATAAAAGATTTGATTTGTTTCGGGTGATGGTAGAACGTCGGTTTTCACGTTCTATCATAGCCATATAGTTCGATTTAGGGGGTGAGTACCGCCATCTTCACAAAATTTTTGAATCCCTTGGCATTGTGCATAGGCAATCATGTGCCTATACGCACGAACAAAATGGCCGAGTTGAGCGCCAAAATAGACACATTGTCGAAACCGGTTTAGCATTACTTGCTGAAAGCTCGGTCCCGCTAAAATACTGGGATTATGCGTTTGAAACAGCCACCCACCTAATCAATTACCTCCCGTCGTCTGCAGTACAATTTGAAAGCCATCATTACCGTCTACATAAAAAACCCCCACATACACATTCCTTCGAGTGTTCGAATGCCACTGTTTTCCCTATCTTAGACCCTACAATCGGCACAAGATAGAGTTTCGGTCAGCACCATGTATCTTCTTAGGTTACCCAGTTTCATTTAGGGGATACCGTTGCATGGACCTAACAACGGGGAAGATCTTTATCTGCCGTCATATCCTGTTTGATGAGACAGTCTTCCCCTTTTCTACGCAGTTGTCTTTGCAGGATCAGTCGCATCATGTGGCAAGCACGCCACCTTGGGGGTCCGGACCCGTAGTGGTTCACCCGCACTCAATACCCGTGGTCCCAGACCTATCACTGGCTCAGAACCGCCATCTTTAGCATTGGAAGATGAGGCACCGCCAAGGGCAACCTATACCACTCAGGTTCTACCAGAACAACAAGGGCATATCATGCGCACTCGATGTAAGATTCGAGGCACGGGTGAACAGTTTTATGCCCTTAATACAACTGTTGACCCAACTTGTTACTCCCAGGCCGTCGGCCATCCCCAATGGCGTGATGCCATGGATCGGAAGTTCAACGCCCTACTTCACAACAACACTTGGCGGCTAATACCGGCAGAGCCACACATGAACGTCATCAGCTGTAAGTGGGTCTACCGCACCAAACGCAAAGCCGACGGGTCGGTTGAGCGCTACAAAGCGCGACTAGTTGCCAAAGGGTTCAACCAAGTAACCGGCGAAGATTTCTTTGACACCTTCAATCTCGTAGTCAAACCGACTACGGTACGCATATTGTTTGCTCTTGCAGTATCAAATAACTGGTCGTTGCGGCAACTGGATGTTCACAACGCGTTCCTTAACGGACACCTCTCGGAAACTGTCTTCATGAAGCAACCACCTGGCTATGAAGACCCCACGCACCCAGACCACATCTGCCACCTGCAGCGGTCACTATATGGGCTCAAGCAGGAACCACGAGCGTGGTTTAAAAGGTTACATGAGTTTCTGCTTTCTGTAGGTTTCTTGGCGTCCAAGACGGATGTCTCACTCTTTCACTACACTACCGACAACTCTCGGGTGTTTTTACTAGTCTATGTTGATGACATCATTATGATGGGCAACGAACGGCTTTGCTTGACATGTTACTACAACGCCAATCCACTACCTTCAAGATTAGAGACCTTGGTACTCAGAGTTTCTTTCAAGGCATTGAAACTCTCAAGGTCATTGGCGGACTTATATTATTTCAACATTGGTACATGGGCGACATTTTATCACGAGCCGGCATATCTGAATGCAAGCCTCTTGCAACACCAGTGCCAATCACACTGGCAGCCACTCCGTCAATTCAGCCTTTTGACAACGCCACACAATATCGCCGGATTGTAAGAGCACTACAATATCTGACTATCACTCAGCCGGATCCCTCCTATGCTGTGAATCGTTTGTGTCAGTTTATTCATGCTCCCACCGATGATCATTGGAGCATGCTTAAGCGGGTCTTGCGATATGTCAAAGGCACCTAGGTCTACGAGTTACGTCTGACGGCTTCCTCAACGTCTGACATTCATGCCTTCTCTGACTCAGATTGGGCAGGCTGCCCGATTTATAGAAAATCAACCAGTGCTTATGCAGTCTTCCTTGGGTTAAACCATGTCTTGTGGATCTCCCGCAAGAAGCGCACGGGGGCCCGCTCTTCGACAGAAGCTGAGAACAAAGGCCTAGCGGTTGTGTCTGCCGAGGTCACTTGGGTTATCTCCTTACTCCGAGAGCTCGGTCTACATTCCGGTAATCTAGAAACCTTGTGGTGTGACAATCTAGGAGCCACATACTTAGCTGCCAACCTAGTCTTTCATGTGCGGACAAAGCATGTGGAGATCGATTATCACTTTGTACAGGACAAGGTCGCATCAGGGGACTTCATGGTCAACTTTGTCTCAACGAAGGATCAGCTCGCGGACATTTTCACGAAGCCGCTACCTGCCCTGCGCTTTCGAATTCTGCGGGACAAGCTCAATGTTGTCTCCCTCCAACCTTGTGCTTGAGGGGGTATGTTAGTAATAATATTATAATATATGTTCAATATTCTAGTGGTTATAGTTTGATTGACTTAGCCTAGTTATTCTATAGGAGACTATTATGTTAGTCATCTATATAGAACTCTATATTGTGTTGTAACCGTTTCTCAATCTATCTATCCTGAATCAATTACGCTCATCAACACAAGTTCTTTGCACCCCCTCTTTGTCATGTATTGTGGAAAAAAGAGGTAATACTCCAAATACAAAATTTCTAAGTCATCTAATAACGCCAAAGACCATTGTTTTCGTTTCATTTTCATTAACACTTAATTTCTGTACTACTACTGTATTATCTGTTTCATTTTTCTTTAATCTAGCTTTCTGAAGAAAAATAACTTTCAACTAATTAAATTTTATTTTATTTTTGAAATTATTTCTTAATTAATTAATTATTGTGTATCAGGAAAAAAATAAAGATAAAAGATATTAATTAGTTCACTTATAAATATTCCTAAAACATTTTAATTTGGATTCCTAAAACATTTCGTTCTTCAAGAAAAAAGTAATCTAAATCGATCACATACATTTGCATCCGTGTTTTGGACCCAGGGATAAGAAAGCTATTTTAAGTTCATACCAATTTCAGATAAAAACATATATATGTAAAGATCAGAGATAACAATGTTAATATATGTTTAGATAAGTATATAAAAGTTGAACATATATTGTAAAAATATATATTGAAAAAAAAAAAAGATTGGGATTAATTGTTAAAGTATGAAATTTCTCAGTCCACACATATCTCCTAAGGCCATTATTGCTTTCAATTCATTTTCATCCGTGTCTAGTGTGCCTATTGTTGTTGTTCCCAACTCTAAGTGCTCCCATGCTCCGACCCAACAGAGTATCTAGGAGGATGTAAAACATAGTAATTCAGGTGAACACAGAGGCTAGACCTTTGTTAACTGTGCACAAAAAACTCTCTCACTTTGAGATGTTGCTCCCACATTGCCGTACCTATTCCATCTATTTCATTATGAAATGGTTGTTCTTTCACCGTGTGCTTAGTTCAAGAAATAAGCTTGGAATGGAATATCATTCTTGTATTTTGACATCATCTAGGATTTTTTTTTTCTATATCCCAACTTGAAACCCCTGTCGTTGGTCTTGTCTTGCCACGACGTTATGTCATTTGATGATAAGTTGCATTATTCAAAATTACTATTATCAGGAATGTATTAATCCACATGCAATTAGAATAGTTATTTCAATGAATGGACTTAGGGGTCAATCAAGACTTTTAAAGAGTTTCAAAAACTTTTAAAGTGATGGATTTTAAATGACTTTTGTAGAGATTTTGTAGACTATTTTATAATTTTTAAAACTTTCATCAACTTTGTAAGAGTCTTTAAAAATCCATAGGATAAACATTTATAGATTTTTAAAAACTTTTTCATATTAAAAAGTCTACAAAAGTAATTAAAACTCAAAATTGAATACACCCTTACAAAACATTCCATAACTTTTATTAATACATTATTTATAGTCTTCAGCCAATATGTTTTGTATGTAATTGTATCCACGTGAAGTAATTGGTCATCGAGCTAGTGGATATTCAATTTGTTCACCATTATTATCAATAATAACCTCTTTTAGTACGGGTATAATCATAGAAATTGTTTTCGATAAATGTTGAATGATTTCATGAAACTCAACTTCTTCAAATTCTTCATCTACTTGTTCTTCCTCCACATCAACCATCTCAAGGTCGTCATTGCTATAAACACAAGAGCTCGACATTATATATCAATAATCTAAATGGTATTATATAGTACCTACAATCAAAACTATTTATATGAAACAATAAAAAATATATTTTTTTAAAAGTAAAGAAAAGAAGAGAAAAGAAAAGAATTTATAGTAAAAAAAAAATAGTAATACTAACAATAATTCTATCAAACTTCTTGTAAAAAATCCAACACAAATATTGTTAATGCATAGAACAAAATTTATCAAACTAATAATAATAATAATAATAATAATAATAATAATAATAATAATAATAATAATAATAATAATAATAATAAATGAGTTAATTCCACCGGAGGTCACTTTTCTTTAGTGGTAATTCCAAATTTAGTCCCAGACTATCATTTTTGTCATTGGTTATAGTGACGCTTCAAAGGCTTATAAACTATACAATCTTGAAACTAAAAAGGTTGTTATAAGCCGGGATGTCACTTTTGATGAATATGGTGTCTGGGATTGGTTAGCTAAAGATGAAAGTTCAGTTGTTATTCCTGTTGTTGAAAATATTGTTGATGAGCAACCGATTCCAGATCCTGTCCAGTCTCCTTCACAGCCAGAATCGTCAGTTCGACGATCTCAGCGCGAGCGCCACTTACCAGCTCGCTTGCAGGATTATGTTTTGGTTCATGATAATGACCTGTCGAATGAAGAGATTATTCAATTTGTTCTTTTTGCAGATTGTGACCCTTTATCCGTTGAGGAGGCTGCTACAGAAATTCATTGGCTTAAGGCGATGGATGAGGAGATTCGTGCCATTGAAAAGAGTCGTACTTGGGAGTTAACAGATTTACCTCCTGGGAAGAAGACAATTGGAGTAAAGTGGGTTTACAGAACGAAATACAAGTCAGTATATCCAACTTGAAGACGGAGACATTTCTTAAATTGAAGAAGAAAATTGGGATGACCAATATATCCAACTTGGTTTTAAGGAGACAATGTTATAATAATAATATTATTATAATTGTTAAACCAAGAGTTAATTAAATTAGTTTGTTAATTAAATAATTAAGTTGTTAATTAAATTAAGTAGTGGGTGGTGTGTATACAGTATGTGGTAGAAATGGGATTACTACATGGAGTACATGGGGCATACATTCCTAATTTTTAACTTTGTTATTATTTCTCCTTTGCTATAAATTGTCACGCCCCACTTTTAGGACATGACCCGGCCGTACCGTTACATGAAAACTTGTAACAATACGAAGCCTAACCACACATATCTCTCGAAACCTTCATAACAACACTTAAATACATAACAATTCCACAACCCAAAATGACAAAATATAGGCAACTAGTTCTTCCAAAAGCTCATTAAATCCACACATAAATATTTACAATCATGAGTAATATGTCCAAAATACATCACAAGCACAACGGGTTACCAAAAATACAAGGGTCAAGGGAAAATCCAAAAGAAAACAAAAATTCGTGATAAGCTCCAACACTAGGACTAAGTCTCCTAGTTTCAAAAGTCACCTTCGAGACCCCACCACTTGTGCTCATGCTATTCACATGTCATTAACTACTCTGAAACATGAGGAAAATACAAATAATGAGCTAATGCCCAATAAGTGATACCCCTCTCAACCCCGGATCAAGTAACTCCAATATAATACAAAAAGCTTTAGAGTAATAACTAGATGCAAAAATCAATCTTTAAACTATATCGAAGTCATAATATACTTCCATCATACTATACACAAATTCCCAAAACAAAAACTTTAGCTACATGGGCATCAACATCATTTCATAATACAATACTTTCAAAAGCACATATCATTCCTTAATATATGACTCATTGGCAACCTACAACCACCATTATATTATGTGGCACATGACATTATCGGTATAATGGTCCAAAAAGACTCGACAATTCAGAATGAGTCAGGCTCGACGATTCAAAATGAGCCGGATGGAACGTTCCAACAAATAATTCAAAAGACTCGACGATTCGGAATGAGTCAAGCTCGACGATTCGGAATGAGCAATTAGGAACGTTCCAAACCGAACAAAACAAACAACAAAATGTAGGTTGCCTCATGAGTTTGACCGAACATTCAAAATAATTCTTATAATCAAATAGTCCGATGTAGCAAAAATCATTTTCCTTAAAAAAATCACATAACAAGTACATAGTCTATTGTACCAAGTTTTTCAAGTCACATATTTTCTCAAGATACATAATATTTCCAATTATTAATAATAAATTTATCAAACTAAGAAATATGCAAGGTATAAACACTAGTACAAAATTGAACCATTGTAAAAGACAATAGGCGACCATTGTACAATGGTCGCCTATGAGAGGCTCGCGAAAAGTCAGGGACTTTACGCGACCATTTAGAAATGGTCGCGCATTGTCGGTAATACGCGACCATTCTTTACAAAGAATGGTCGCGTATTGTTTTTTTTATTTTTTTTATTCAAATGTAATACGCGACCATTCTTGAATAGAAATGGTCGCGTATTATTTTTTTTTTTCCTTTTTAAATCAACTTTCCGCAACCATTCTTCAACAAAGAATGGTAGCGGATACTGTTTTAAAAAATAAAAAAAATTCAAAAAATAATTTTAAAACTATATTTTTAAAAAAAAATTCAAAAAATAATTTTAAAACTATATTTTTTTGCACCATGCAATTCTTCACACAACCATTATGAAATTAAAAAATAATAAATGAAATTACATATTTACAATTCTAAATTAAAAATAATTGAAAACTACAAAAGAAAAGAATAAAATTACAACAATATGAGAGAACTCAAAAATGAAAATAAAATTTTAAAAAAAATTACTCGACCAACTAGGCGTTAGGCGCATGACTAGCACCAAGTGCCTTCTGCAGGCAAAAAGTTTATTAGTTTTCCTAGTGACTACTTTTTCTAATATTCCTAAAGCTTCATATGGGTATAATTTTGCAGGAAACCCAAAAAAAAAAAAAAACAAAAAAAAACTTGGTTATATAAAGACTCTGGAAACTCTACGCAACGCTTCTCTTGGACAATACTCCCATGCTTTACCCGGAGCAATGCATATATCTGATAAAACCATTTCTTGCTGTTTTGCCCTGTATAAAATATAAATACATAAAACACTGTTTGTTAAATCCAGCTCCTTCCAGAAGTGCAATGGTTTTATACCAGCACCAAGCCCCAAAACCACCACCATGAAGAAGGACAAAATGGCTGGTCTCTAATTCATCCAGCTTTATATCCTGAAAGAAATGCAATTGCACAGATTTAAAAACAAAATGCATTAGTTTGGATGCATTTGATGGCATTACATCAAGAGTAATGAGAGAACCAATATGCAACTATGCCATAAACAATATTCAACAATCCCATTTTTCTTTTAGTAAAGACAAAAGAAGTGCTGCAATAACTAGATGCAAGCCAAATTAGAGCAGCAATACAAACTATAAGCATTGATAAGGAGACCTTTCTTGTGCATCCCATCCTCAACAAATGTTTCATTATCCTGCCAAAAGTAACCCCCAGTGACTTTCTATCTTCAAGTTGAGAAAGCCAAAGCTATAGCAAGCAAGAACATTTATTCAAATACATCAGAAGAAGTATATGAAGAAATAAACCTCATATGCCTAATCGGCCAGTGCTATGTTGTGAACCATTCCTCTATTTCCTTCATCAAGGAGGTCAAGCTATGATTTGACTTCGGCGCATTGCCCGCTCTTTGGCTGCAAGACCAGGATTCTTCCATCCACTTGGTAATTCCTCTATTATGTTGCACGAAATAATGAAGCTCCGTCCTGTATCAGGAGTGAAGGGCAGAACCAGTAAAATTAAAAATACTGGTGGATATTGACAAGGACATGGTGGGGAGAGGGGAGGGGTTCATTGTGTGTCGCAAAAGTACATAATATAGCCATGATGTATCAGCATCATGAATTCTAACACTACTAGAAGAGAAAGAAACATATGAGCAAATTGGCATATTTTATGTGGGCTTTTATTCAGGCTGTCATAGCTGAAAGGTACTCACTGCTGTCATCAGGAGCCTTCTTAGCACTGCACCATCTTTAGAGGGTAGTAATCTTACCACCAAGTTTGCAACATCAACTGTCCCACTGACTTCCTTGGCAGAATAAACAAGTGATTCTTGAGAGTTGGACCCCAGCACAGAATGCAACCCTTTCCTAAACAGACAGTAAAAGACTCAATGTGAGGGAGTGTTTCCTCCATTTTAACGACTCCATATAATATTGAAAACTTTGTATATATGAAATAGGTGCGAGTGAGTCTACGACACAGACTGTTTTTATATTTAACCTATTAAAGCAATTGATGGTTGAGTCAAGTGGTAAAGTTTCAGAAATTCAGTTCCAAGAACTCTCAACAAGTCTACAAGGCAATATTTTTATTAAATAGATATGGGGAAGAAATTAATTTTTAAAAAAACAAATCCTTCTTACTGGTGGACACATAATTGCCAACAGAGCACGTCAAAGCACAATAGTGGAACAAATTTTTTGAAGTGATTGTTTGCAACAAGTGGAAAAAAGAAATCCAATAATGCTAAACAAAGAGTTTGCAGAGGTCTTAATGAAACCAACCAATTAGATAAATTTGAGGTGTAGGCAGAAGTTATAATACAGTCACAAAAACTGTTACCAATTAAAAGAGTGCTGAAAAGATAAATGGTATACCTAGTTGCTCCAACTCTTAAGAAAAGAGAAAGCCTTTTCCATTGGAATTCTTTCCTTCTATTCAGGACCACCTGCACATAAACAAATAAAGATAAGAAACCAACATAATAGGTTATGTAACCTTGACTTATATCATCAATTAATAACATAAAATATAACATTCTACAACAGAACAAGGGAATTCCCAAATAGGAGTCACAATAGATAGAGTAGCAGATTGAATTTTTCAGAGCATGTATGAGAACTTTGACATACAATACTTCTACATCAATATATACATATACATCAACACACACACATAAAGCACTATTCCAGGCTAAACCATA
The DNA here is from genome assembly GCF_001879475.1 of Ipomoea nil. Lineage (NCBI taxonomy): Eukaryota > Viridiplantae > Streptophyta > Magnoliopsida > Solanales > Convolvulaceae > Ipomoea > Ipomoea nil. The sequence goes on along the minus strand of NW_017618593.1, from coordinate 2,823,540 downwards.
CAGAGTGTAGGATCTTCCTCATGGCAGGTGAATTATCTGTGAGAAGTTTCCGAACAACATAGGGATAAGCAGCTTCAAATGTTTTAAACTTTGGATCTGCAGCCATTGCTAATCCTGAGAATACCAAGCAAGGGTTAAATCTTAGTTGATTCAGAAGGAATGAGATCCCTATGTATAATGATGAAACTGGAAATTAACTTCACAAATTAATCAACAAAGAAATATGAGTATATAACATGAATGAAAATGAGAGAATCCTAGTGCTTTAGTTTATAATACTATGGTTCAAGACAACAAGTCAACAACTAACAATATCCTCTGCAAGTTTGGCAAAGCATTTGTTCAGAATGTCCCTGTTATCACCATATCTGCCACCCCAAAGTGCACAACATATCTTAACCACATGATTGGCCTTCGGCGCATTGCCCTTCATCAACGTAAGCTTTGTATAAAAAATCACTAAAAATCAAAACCATACAGTCCTAAATCAAACACATATGTAATTATTAGAAGCTTGAAGCATTTTGTCAACTGCCAAATATAATAAACATATGAAAAGGGCTAATCTGCCATAATTCATGATATTGATTTCAGATTTATTCATCAAAACACACTCTTTAAGCAAAATAATAAATCAGATGTATAATATTGGGACCAAGACACCAAGAAACACATCTGATTGTTCATTATCAATGAATCTAAAATACGGAGTAACAATTTATTGAAACCGAAAAAAAAAGAACATCAGAACCCTAATGTGTTACTATGTAGCCCGTTGCAAGCAAAGCAGGGAAAAAAAAAAACCGACATATAAAATAGACCAGAACTTTTAAGCAAACATTAGGAAAAAAACCTGTGAATTCAACAAATTTAAAAGTAAATTGCACAGACGGTCAAAAAAACTACCAAATTAGCTGCAGGAAAGGTAGAACATCTAACTAACTATCATGCATAGCAAACATATACATATTAAATATTTAGGCAGAAGGGAATGAGGGGCACCTTGTGGGACATCTTCAGTGTGATAGAGGGATTTGTGTATGTCCATAGCATAATCAACCTTGAGTTTCTAAGTTAGGCTCTCTGGGAACTGTAACATTCAACCTAGAATGTATGGTTTTTGCAGCAGGAGATAATCCAACCTACAACATAGAATGAAGCTAATTAGGTTCCAACATGTTTCATAAGCTCTTATTTATTCAAACTTGTAATCACGATCGGCAGAGACGGTGTTGAAGATCGGAGCGATACAGTGCGGAGCATGTACGAGGTGAGAGTATGATTTCGATCTGATCTGATGGTGGCGGTGCGTCGCGGTGAGTGTTGTGGCGGTGGGTGGCCGGCGGCGTCAGACGATCGGCAGAGACGGTACGTGTTGAAGATCGGAGCAGATCGGAGCGATACGGTGCAGAGATCTGATGGTAATGGTTGATTTCGATCTGATCTGATTGAGTGAAGGGTAGATGTAGGGTTAATATTAGTCAACCATTTCTATTAGAAATTTCTATTAGAAATGGTTGTCTATTATAAAACAAGTTCTATTTTAAGGCAACCATTTCTATTAGAAATAGTTGTCTATTATAAATCAATTTTTTTTAAAATAAATACAAAATACAATGGGCAACCATTACAATTAATAATGGTGGCGGATTATTGATGACTTATTTACAAAATTGTCGTCGTAATTTTTTGGGCTAAGATTAGACAATCATTCTTTCAATAATGGTGGCCTATGGTCAATTTTCTATATTCAATTTTGTACTAGTGAAACCCTTCCCAAAATGATAATTTTATTAGTACATAACTCTTTAAAATCGTATAATAGTTTATTACACTAAAATAATTTCAAAAGAGTTGAATTACATTATTGGAAAGAATTTAAATTATTAAACATGAGTTCAAGGGTTCAAGTCTTACTTTAAATAAATAATCCATTTTGTAAGAATAATATATACAAAACAAACAGAAAGAATGCTAGCATATAGAGTAAAACCCATAACCCCTCACAAGTCACAAACCATTCCACTATCTCTACACATGGTGATAATTCCAGTCCAGATTAGATAAGTCCCATAATTCCAGTCCAGAATACACAGCAACATTTTCAGTCCAAAAATGCAACATCTCCAGTATAAAAACACAGCTCAAAACTTTAATATACAATCCAAAACACAAGTTTAATTTATAGTATAGGGCAAAAACAATTTTGAGAGACATAAACACTTACCTAAACACATCCAAATCTTAGCAATTTAGCTCACCCAAATACTCCTTGTCAAAAATTCCTAATATTTTCAAACATCAATCTTAGGGCTTAAATGATAAATCCAACTCAAAGAGTGAAATATGGAGGTCAAACTTACCTAGAATACTCCAATAGCTTGAGATCTAAGCTTGAAGAAGATGGAGATCAAAGCTTTAAGGTTTTTTCCTTCCCCTATCTCTCTCTAGTTAGCTCCCCTTTATCTTCTTTCAAATGAAATGTTTATCCAAGACCAAAGTGGTTCCTTAACCTTTAAGGGTAAATAAGGGTAATTTTGTAATTGTATCCATATCAAATTTAATAACATTTGACTTGTTGACCTATTTTAATAACATAGATATATTTTATTTATAAGGATGTGGGTATTACAATCTCCCCTCCTTAAAATAAGTTTCGTCCTCGAAACTTGCATACCTTCAAATTTGCAGAGTTCAGGATATCTATCCTTCATATCATCTTCCTTTTTCCCATGTTGCTTCTCTTGGGATATGATGTGAACATTGCACTTTAACAAATGGGATTACTCGGGACCTCAACACTCGTTCCTTTCAGTTAATGATGCAAAAAGGTATTTCTTTATAAGTTAAATCATCTCTAACTTGGAGTGGTTGATAATCCCCCACATGACTCGGATCTTCAATGTACCTTCGTAGCATTGATACATGGAATACATTGTGAACTCCAACTAATTGTGGTGGTAGTGCTGGCTCATAAGCCAAACTACCAACTCTATTCAGAATCTCAAATGGTCCAATGTAACGTGGACTTAACTTCCCTTTCTCTCCAAACCTCATTACTCCTCGAGTTGGTGAAACCTTTAAATACACCAAATCCCCAACTTTGAATTCCAATTCTCTTCTTTTCAAGGAACAAACTCTTTTGTCTGTCTTGAGAGACTTTAATTCTTTCCTTAATTAATTGAATCTTCACAACTATGGGTTGTACAAGTTCTGGCCCTAAGATCTCTCTTTCTCCAACTTCATCCTAATATAAAGAAGATCTACATTTCCTTCCATATAAAGCTTCAAAAAGGTGACATACCTATACTCGATTGGTAGCTATTGTTATATACAAACTCAATTTAAGTTAAGTATTTACTCCAACTACGCATGAAATCCAAGAGACAAGCTCAAAGCATGTCCTCCAAGGTTAGAATAGTCCTTTTGGTTTGCCCATCTGTTTGTGGATGAAATGCAGTGCTTAATTTTAATTCAGTCCCCATGGCTCGTTATAAGCTTCTCCAAAATTTTGACACAAATCTAGAGTTCTGGTTAGATACTATACTAACAGGTACACCATGTAACCTTACAACTTCATCCACATACAACTCAGCTAGGTCTTCTTAATGGGTAGAAAATGTGCAACCTTAGTGAGCCGATCCACAATAACCCAAATTGTATTTTCCCCATGCTGACTGTTCTGTAATCCAATCGCAAAATCCATAGATATATGATCCCTGTAACACCCCCCAAACAAGACCTATATAAAAGCCTTAACACATGCAGATTAAACAACAAAACTAGCACAGCGGAAGGTAAAACGAAAACTAGATAAAAGAAATCCGAACGGGGTGTCACGCCACATCTACCAAACACGGTAAACGCTACGGTAACCAATCTGCAAGTGTATACATCTATCCCAAAACATCAGTCTAAAACAACATAGGCACACAGGCCACAAAACAAGGATGAGAGCACTAAGCTACCAGGAACTAGACATCGCGCTCGTCTAAACATCACCTGAAAGATACAAAGATAAACATTGGGACGACGCCCGGTCAGCGATAAATGTTGGTAACCCACCAATACATGTGAAATATCATACATAGATAGATATAAAGTGTAAAACCATTTTCGAAATGGAATACATATATATATATATATATATATATATATATATATATATATATATATATATATATATATATATATATATATATATATATTTAAGTCAAAAGCCAAGATCAATAGTCAACACAAGACTCATCACTCACAAGGATAACACGGGAACACATCCCATACCACAAAGGTTAACCACCACGCAAAGGATAAAGACTCACCCAACGGCAACACATGCCAAAGCAACACATGCCTCCGTGACTACACACGTCACGAGAGAAGAACACACAACGCCGGCTTTACAAGCCCTCGCAACATCACCCATCACAAGTTGATATGCCTTCCTTATACCCTGTTCCAACCTTATGGCTACCCCTAACCTTATATCTTTTTCCAACCATTACCTCCAGGACCCCTGTACTTCTTAGTCCAACCTTATTCCCTCGGGACCGTCGTCCCCCACCAACGAGACCACCAATTCATAGTACACAAGGTACCGTACACGACAACACATGCCCGGATAACACATGTTATCCCCCATAAAACGTGAACCTTACACAAAGGCTACAACTCCATAATCACGTCACGGCCACCACGAGGACCGCTGCAATACCTTGGTGACTAGTGTCCCATACCACTATTCGTGCAATCCAGGTAAAGCCACACACGCACCACAACTCAATAAGAGTCAAGCAACGGATCACAACGAAGGAATGAAACATACTCAATCAAGGAACGGGTCACAGCACAACAACATCAACGATGAATAACACAAGTTATCATCAACCAAACGGAAGGTACAAACAACACACACGCTAGCATTTAGACAACAAACTAGCATGCTTATCAATGGAGAAACATAAGATAGTTCCGAGGAACACACAAGACACCTCTTGGTCCAACGAAACACAATGTTGAACACTTAACACGATTCAAGACACCAAAATCCTACATGGATACCTACCATATAGTTCTAGACATACAAAACATCAAGAAGAAACTCAAATAGTTCCACAAAAGCACATCGGGAAGTCAAAAGACCAAATACCGAGTCAAACGGATCACGGGGAACAAATCCCGAACAAACTCCACCATGTACCCGCGGGTGGACCCACGGGTAGTGCCCCACCCGTGGTTCCGCCCGCGGGAACACATTCCCACAAGCATTGTACCCGCGGGTAGGCCGGCGGGTGGTGCCCCGCCCGCCGTTCCGCCCGCGGGAACATTTCTGTTCCACAACAAATCCCTTCGGGGATTTTCTTCTCCAAACACAAATTCAAGTCCAAAACATGCTAAATCTCACCCAATACAACAAAATGACTTGAACCATGGAAAATGCCAAGCAATGGCACAAAGGAACCCTAAACACAAGCTCTAGATATGCAATATCACAAGACAAATGCATAAACCCTCACATTTCATAGCAAAACACATGGAGAATCCAAGAAATCACATATAGGTAAGCAAAATAGGTTTTGTAGAGCATGGGTTACCTCTTGTAGACCAAAAGACTTCACTTTACACCACAACAAGCTCCCCACAAAGCTTACTTTCCAAACCCACTTCAAGATCAAACCAAAAGATCATAAAGATCCTACCTTTAAGAAAAAGACAACTAAGATGGAACCAAAAACACAAGATAAACTTAGATCTTACCCTCCTAGATGCCCAAATAGGTGAAAGGTTGAATCTTGGAAGCAAATCTTGGAATCTTGACAAGGTTCTCAACTTGGCTTGGAGAATAAGCTACACTTCTTTTCTAGAGAGAAGGTAGAGCTAATTTCTAAGAATTGTAAGGAATGAAATGAAGAAGTCTTCTAGGTTAGGTTACAATACTAACTCTTGGTGAAAAGTCAAGAATACCCTTACTAACTTTTAGAATGTGTAAGGAACAAGGGAACTGCCCTCAAAGCTCAAGGTATAACACAACTTTAAGGTTGACTAGTCAAATACTAGTCCTTGAGTATTAAAAATCAGGATTTTAGGAATTAATTCCTCAAATAAAATAGGATTAATTACTCAATTAATCCATGGATTGAATGTGGATTTTTGGGGTGTCACATCCTCTCCCCCTTCAAAGAAGCTTCGTCCCCGAAGCTTGGGTACGACGAATTAAAACCAAACGGTGAAAGGAAACATCATTGTGACAAGAAGTTCAAGAATAACTCTTTTGGTCAAAGACTCCAAAAGAACTCACAAGGCTTCCAAAGCAAAGAAGTATTCCAAAGCAAGAAAGAAGGCATTTCAAATTTAAGGATTGACAAGAGGTTAACAAACAGATAGATTGAGCATCAAGAACTCTAGCTTCAACACAACCACCAACATCTAGACAACAACCAAGAACTAAACTTCTAACTCCAAACACCAATTATCAAGCTAGCTAAACAACAAGGCACAAACAAAAGCAAGAAAGCACACAAAGCAAACAACAACCTAACACCAAGCTAACAACGGCTAAGAAGGAGACAACAAGGAAAAAGGCGAACGGGATTACCGCAACACAAGCTAGAACTCCTCACTCTCCGACTCCTCGGCCTCTTCGGACTCCTCTTCTTCTCTGCGGCTAGAACTGGCTTCAATCTGGTCCAGCCTCTAATGCACTGCGACGAACTGCGCCTTCATAAACGCAAAGCCTTCGGCGATCATGCTGTTCTGCTGACGAAGCAAGGTGGCAACGCGCTCCTCATGCGCCATGACGTCATGCTCCCTCTTCGTGCGAGCTTCATTCCTCCTCCAGTTTTCCTCATTGTCCGAATCACTTTCTTCAGCTTCGACGGCCTCCAGTGCTCCTACTTCTTCCTCTTGGTCTGCTTCCTCCTCAACTTCTTCGTCACCGCCCAAACTCTGGACTGCAAGGCTCAACTTCCCGGCATGGATTCCAAGCTCAGCAGCTAACTCCGCCCGCTCATCAGGTGTTTTCCTTGCAACCTCTTCAAGCGTGATGTACTCACCATCATCCAACCGAAACAGATTACAACTCCGAAGATTGGTGGTATCCAACACCATCTTTCCCACGGCCTTCGGGAGGCAACCGTCCACACTAACACCTTTCTTAACCAAGATCCAACTCAGCACCATCCCATATGGCAAGCTCTTCCGATTGTGATCCCGGCAAAACACCATGTGTTGCATCATCAAAGCAGGCAGGTTGAACTTAACCATGTTCTTGAGGCAAAAAGTAAAGGTGCACTCCAACTTACCCAACAAACTACTTTTGTTGTTATTAGGCAACAAACAATCCGACACCAACATCACCAAGATCCTTTGCTCCGCAGACAACCACTTCTTCTCCGGCCTAGAGGCTTGAGTGAAACCACTCGTACGGCCCAACAGATAGCTCAAATAGTCACGGTACCCCATGGTATCCGTACTAATCCAAGAATGACCGCTGTACTGAGCCACTCCGGTAGCAGACAAACTCAACAACTGAGCCAACCTCTTTTCAGATAACACAACCTTCACACCTCTCACCTTAGAGGTGATCTCCAACTTATCACCCTCCTTTGTCACAACCATGTGACGATAAAACTCTTTCACCAAACTTGGGTAAGTCTCGGCCCTTATGGCGAGAAACCCATCCAACAAACCTTGATATCTAAGCATATCCAACAAAGAACTAGGAAAAGATTCGGGATCAAAAGCTTTACCTTCAAGGACGAGGTAATGGGTATCCACCCATTCCGCTTTTCTTGCCAAACTTGACCTTCTAGGCATGATTGAAGATGACCAAAAGCTCAACAAAAAGGACCCAAGGCTCCTCCTCTTTCTCTTCTCTCTCACGCTGCTCTCTCTCGCTCTCTCGCTCGGCTTCCCTCTCTCGGCGGCGACGACATGACGGGGCTCTGGCTGCTGCGACGGCGAACGGCGGTGGCTCGGCGATGGGTAGGTGGGGGTGGCGGGTTGCAGGTGAAGCTACGGGGGGTTGGGTGCTCGGCTACACACGGGAGGGAAAGAAAAAGAGGGAAGAAGATTTGGGAAATTTAGGGATTTGGGAGAAAGATTTGGGGAAAAGATGATTTAATTTGGGGATTTGGGTAGGGTGGAAATTTATGGTTTAAATGGATTTAAAATTGGTTAGGTTTCAAGAAAGATAATTGGCTCAAGTGGTTTAGAGGTTGGGTTGATAAAAATTAAGCTCGGGTTTGAAACTCAAAGGTTACAATTAAACATTAGACTTAGCTTTTAAGCTACACAAGGAAAGGTTTTTGGTATGAATTTTGCTATTTCCCAATTCAAAGAATACTTGGAAAATTTAGGAAGTTCACAAGGAATTGTTGTAAGAACAACCAAGTACAAAGATTGTAGAATGGGCCCAAATCGCAAAACATGACAAGAATGGATTGCTAACTTCACAACGAAGCTTATATACCAAACTAAAGAAATCACTTAGCAAGAAGAGTCTACACTAAACCCCAAAAGAGAGTTGCTATCAAAGAAAGGCATACCAAAGATTTCCAAGCAAAAGACAACTACGAAACACAAGGTAACACTCAAGACACAACAAACACGATGATTTTGGAAAAAGAAACAAGGATAGGCTAGAAGAAAGGGGTTACCTGCTACTTCATCCTCCATCAAGCCCTCCGACTCAGCCTGAGAGCGCGCCATCACAAAAACTCTTCCAGGTGGCCTAGCTCCGACAGCTCCGCGACCCGAACTCCCTCCCGGTGCTCCTCCGGCTCTCGGGGGTGGCGGCAACGCTCTCTGACCGGCAAGCTGGGGACACTCCGCGACTTTGTGACCACGATCCCCGCATCGGAAACATCTAAACGCCTGGCCATAACAATCTTGGCCTGCGTGCACCTTCCCACCTCTTCGACAAACAACCGACTTAGCTTGATCCTGATGCTCCACCCTTATAGGTCATTGAGAAGAAGATGACATGGCCTTGACTTGAAAACTCGGTCGGGGCTTCTTGAAGGTGGAAGAACCTCCGCTCTCAACCCTCTTCCTAGCTAGCTCATACGATCCTTTCTGAAGCTGCTGAACACGATACAGATCCGCGACACACAGATACGCATCCTTAAGGGAGCTGGGCCTACTCACCGTCAACACTTTTCGTGCCTCATAATTTAGATCGGCAACGAAACGCTCAACCTTAGCAAGCTCCGTAGGCATAAGCATCCTCGCGAAGCGCGCCAACTCTAAGAACTTCTTGTGGTATTCGACAACAGATAAGGATCCTTGCTGCAGATGAAGGAACTCATCAAACATGGCGGCTCGCACATGCGATGGGTAGAACCTCTCGCGCATTCTGTCCTTGAGCGCGGTCCAATCAAACCCAGGCTCTTCAAGGAAGGTCAGACCTTCATGGACCCACCACAGATCAGCTTCTTGGCAGAAGTAGAACGTTGCCAGTTCTACTCTTCTCTCTTCGGGGCAACCCACAACGATGGAGATCTTATCGAACAGCCGTAGCCACTCTTCCAAGACTACCGGGTCTTCTTCTCCAGCGAAAGTTGGCGGCCGATGCCCCGACACCAAACAACCTACATCGCGATGCCCAGCAGGGGGAGGAGGCGGTACAGCTTGATTGTTGTTCAGCAAGGCTTCACTGAGCGTCTGCATCGTCTGCGTCAGCTGATGGAGATTCTGAGCGAGCTGCTCGTTGGTCGGGGTCTCCGGGGTGCGAGCGCGGGGATGAGGAGGCATCGCAAACTTCTACAACAACAACGAGGTTACCAAAAGAGAGCAAACAAGCAAGACAGAAAGCAACACACAACTCACCGCGCAACCTAGAGTCCTAAGCCTAACACTTAGCTTCTTAAGGTCGCATAGAGGTCTCAAAACACACTTAACCACTTAGAAAGTCTAGACTTAACCCTTCCTAGGCTCAAAACCAAGGCTCTGATACCAACTGTAACACCCCCCAAACAAGACCTATATAAAAGCATTAACACATGCAGATTAAACAACAAAACTAGCACAGCGGAAGGTAAAATGAAAACTGGATAAAAGAAATCCGAACGGGGTGTCACGCCACGTCTACCAAACACGGTAAACGCTACGGCAAACAATCTACAAGTGTATACATCTATCCCAAAACATCAGGCTAAAACTACATGGGCACACAGGCCACAAAACAAGGATGAGGGCACTAAGCTAACAGGCACTAGACATCGCGCTCGTCTAAACATCACCTGAAAGATACAAAGATAAACATTGGGACAACGCCCGGTCAGCAATAAATGCTGGTAACCCACCAATACATGTGAAATATCATACATAGATAGATATAAAGTGTAAAACCATTTTCGAAACGGAATACATATATATATATATATAAGTCAAAAGCCAAGATCAACAGTCAACACAAGACTCATCACTGACAAGGATATCACGGGAACACATCCCATACCACAAAGGTTAACCACCACGCAAAGGATAAAGACTCACCCAACGGCAACACATGCCAAAGCAACACATGCCTCCGTGACTACACACGTCACGAGAGAAGAACACACAACGCCGGCTTTACAAGCCCTCGCAACATCACTCATCACGAGTTGATATGCCTTCCTTATGCCCTGTTCCAACCTTATGGCTACCCCCAACCTTATATCTTCTTCCAACCATTACCTCCAGGACCCCTGTACTTCTTAGTCCAACCTTATTCCCCCGGGACCGTCGTCCCCCACCAACGACTACCAACGAGACCACCAATTCATAGTACACAAGGTACCGTACACGGCAACACATGCCTGGATAACACATGTTATCCCCCATAAAACGTGAACCTTACACAAAGGCCACAACTCCATAATCACGTCACGGCCACCACGAGGACCGCTGTAATACCTTGGTGACTAGTGTCACATACCACTAATCCTGCAATCCAGGTAAAGCCACACACGCACCACAACTCAATAAGAATCAAGCAATAGATCACAACGAAGGTATGAAACATACTCATTCAAGGAACGGGTCACAGCCCAACAACATCAACGATGAATAACACAAGTTATCATCAACCAAACGGAAGGTACAAACAATACACACGCTAGCATTTAGGCAACAAACTAGCATGCTTATCAACAGGGAAACTCAAGATAGTTCCGAGGAACACACAAGACACCTCTTGGTCCAACGAAACACAATGTTGAACACTTAGCACGATTCAAGACACCAAAGTCCTATATGGATACCTACCATATAGTTCTAGACATACGAAACGTCAAGAAGACACTCAAATAGTTCCAAAAAAGAACATCGGGAAGTCAAAAGACCAAATACTGAGTCAAACGGATCACGGGGAACAAATCCCGAACAAACTCCACCATGTACCCGCGGGTGGACCCACGGGTAGTGCCCCACCCGTGGTTCCGCCCGCGGGAACACATCCCCACAAGCATTGTACCCGCGGGTGGCCGGCGGGTGGTGCCCCGCCCGCCGTTCCGCCCGCGGGAACATTCCTGTTCCACAACAAATCCCTTCGGGGATTTTCTTCTCCAAACACAAATTCAAGTCCAAAACATGCTAAATCTCACCCAATACAACAAAATGACTTGAACCATGGAAAATGTCAAGCAATGGCACAAAGGAACCCTAAACACAAGCTCTAGATATGCAATATCACAAGACAAATGCATAAACCCTCACATTTTATAGCAAAACACATGTAGAATCCAAGAAATCACATATTGGTAAGCAAAATAGGTTTTGTAGAGCATGGGTTACCTCTTGTAGACCAAAAGACTTCACTTTACACCACAACAAGCTCCCCACAAAGCTTACTTTCCAAACCCACTTCAAGATCAAACCAAAAAAATCATAAAGATCCTACCTTTAAGGAAAAGACAACTAAGATGGAACCAAAAACACAAGATGAACTTAGATCTTACCCTCCTAGATGCCCAAATAGGTGAAAGGTTGAATCTTAGAAGCAAATCTTGGAATCTTGACAAGGTTCTCAACTTGGCTTGGAGAATAAGCTACACTTCTTTTCTAGAGAGTAGGTAGAGCTAATTTCTAAGAATTGTAAGGAATGAAATGAAGAAGTCTTCTAGGTTAGGTTACAATACTAACTCTTGGTGAAAAGTCAAGAATACCCTTACTAACTTTTAAAAAGTGTAAGGAACAAGGGAACTCCCCTCAAAGCTCAAGGTACAACATAACTTTAAGGTTGACTAGTCAAATACTAGTTCTTGAGTATTAAAAATCAGGATTTTAGGAATTAATTCCTCAAATAAAATAGGATTAATTACTCAATTAATCCATGGATTGAATGTGGATTTTTGGGGTGTCACAATCCCACTACAATATCTGACTATCACTCGGCCGGATCTCTCCTATGCTGTGAATCGTTTGTGTCAGTTTATTCATGCTCCCACCGATGATCATTGGAGCATGCTTAAGCGAGTCTTGCGGTATGTCAAAGGCACCTAGGTCTACGAGTTACGTCTGACGGCTTCCTCAATGTCTGACATTCATGCCTTCTCTGACTCAGATTGTGCAGGCTGCCCGATTGATAGAAAATCAACCAGTGGTTATGCAGTCTTCCTTGGGTCAAACCATGTCTTGTGGATCTCCCGCAAGCAGCGCACGGGGGCCCGCTCTTCGACAAAAGCTGAGAACAATGGCCTAGCGGTACGGTTGTGTCTGCCGAGGTCACTTGGGTTATCTCCTTACTCCGAGAGCTCGGTCTACATTCCGGTAATCTAGCAACCTTGTGGTGTGACAATCTAGGAGCCACATACTTCGCTGCCAACCTAGTCTTTCATGCGCGGACAAAGCATGTGGAGATCGATTATCACTTTGTACAGGACAAGGTCGCATCAGGGGACTTCATCGTCAACTTTGTCTCAACGAAGGATCAGCTCGCGAACATTTTCACGAAGCCGCTACCTGCCCTGCGCTTTCAGATTCTGCGGGACAAGCTCAATGTTGTCTCCCTCCAACCTTGTGCTTGAGGGGGTATGTTAGTAATAATATTATAATATATTTTCAATATTCTAGTGGTTATAGTTTGATTGACTTAGCCTAGCTATTCTATAGGAGACTATTATGTTAGTCATCTATATAGGACTCTATATTGTGTTGTAACCGTTTCTCAATCTATCTATCCTGAATCAATTACGCTCATCAACACAGGTTCTTTGCACCCCCTCTTTGTCATGTATTGTGGAAAAAAAAAGGTAATACTCCAAATACAAAATTTCTAAGTCATCTAATAACGCCAAAGACCATTGCTTTCGTTTCATTTTCATTAACACTTAATTTCTGTACTACTACTGTATTATCTGTTTCATTTTTCTTTAATCTAGCTTTCTGAAGACAAATATCTTTCAACTAAATTTTATTTTATTTTTTTGAAATTATTTCTTAATTAATTAATTATTGTGTATCAGGAAAAATAAAGATAAAAGATATTAATTAGTTCACTTATAAATATTCCTAAAACATTTTAATTTGGAATCCTAAAACATTTCGTTCTTCAAGAAAAAAGTAATCTAAATCGATCACATACATTTGCATCCGTGTTTTGGACCCAGGGATAAGAAAGCTATTCTAAGTTCATACCAATTTCAGATAAAAACATATATATGTAAAGATCAGAGATAACAATGTTATATGTTTAGATAAGTATATAAAAGTTGAACATATACTGTAAAAATATATATTGAAAAAAAAAAAGAAAAAGATTGGGATTAATTGTTAAAGTATGAAATTTCTCAGTCCACACATATCTCCTAAGGCCATTATTGCTTTCAATTCATTTTCATCCGTGTCTAGTGTGCCTATTGTTGTTGTTCCCAACTCTAAGTGCTCCCACGCTCCGACCCAACAGAGTATCTAGGAGGATTTAACTGTGCAAAAAAAAATTCCCTCACTTTGAGATGTTGCTCCCACATTGCCGTACCTATTCCATCTATTTCATTATGAAATGGTTGTTCTTTCACCGTGTGCTTAGTTCAAGAAATAAGCTTGGAATGGAATATCATTCTTATATTTTGACATCATCTAGGATTTTTTTTTCTATATCCCAACTTGAAACTCCTGTCGTTGGTTTTGTCTTGCCACGACGTTATGTCATTTGATGATAAGTTGCATTATTCAAAATTACTATTATCAGGAATGTATTAATCCACATCTAACTAGAAACGAGATCAAAAGGCTTGATTCAAGCTCGTGTGCGCGGGCACGAATGTCGTCCGAAAATTGGCTGGCCTTGCGGGCTAAGTTATGCCAACTTTCGGTATCAGTTTTCCCAACTCTAAGCCACTTGATAGCTAGGTGGCCGAGAGCAACACGAGAGTTGCTCTCGTGCTCGGTATCAGTTTTCCCAACTCTAAGCCACTTGACAGCTAGGTGGCCGAGAGCAACACGAGAGTTGCTCTCGTGCGCACCCAGCCGAGAGCAAGACGAGACTTTCTCTCGTGCTCACCCAGCCGAGAGCAACACCAGAGTTGCTCTCGTGCTCACCCAGCTGAGAGCAACTCAAGAGTTGCTCTCGTGCGCAGCGCGAGGTTGAAACTTTGGTCTACCAGATACGTCTCTGGACAGTTGGAGATTTAATTCATCAGTTACAGAATTAATTTCTGTATTTGATTTTTGAATTAAATCTGCACTAAAGACCAGCTGTTTCAGATGTTACAAGGCTGGTGTTAATGGCCTAGTTAAATGCTATTTGATGTCCTACGTCCCTATATAAGAAGGAGGGTAGCAGCAGTGTTTCTACACGGGAGAACAACACACATAACACAGAAAATTCTGTTTTTCCCAGCTCCAAAACTCTGCTCCTACACCTTTCTTGCTACTGTGTTTTGCCCGTGCTCTAGTTTGCCGGGTTCGTTCGTTTGGGTGCTCAAACGTCGAACCGTTGTACGTTTTATCCTGGAAAACCTAGGCCACAACGCTCCTAGCACTTTTGGGAGGTGGCAAATAAGGTTTTAAGGAAAGACAGGCACTTTGCCTAACTCGTACATTTCTTTCTTTCTTCTTCTTTCTTGTTTTGGATTATGCTTTTAAGCAAAAATCCGTTCTTTCTTGTTAAATTGGAATTATAATCTAAGGATTATATTTTCTTTTGGTTGATATATATTGGTATATCTTTTTCGTAGATATACATGTATATATAACCGTTGGGTCCGTTCTATATATATTTGTGTGTATATATATATTTCGGATATATATCCAATAATATTTTATATATATTTCGTGTGTATATATATAAATATTATTTTACGGATATTAAATCGATTGTGGTTCATTATCACCAACAATCTTAAAACCTTATTTCCTTTTGATAATGAACAAGTCGATGGATTCCAAAAGTGTTGGATCCGTGAATGTTGCTCGTGGTGCACATTCAAATGGTCGGAAAGGCAACGAAGTTGCACATTCCGTGATGCCAGTTGATGGCGGCAACGTTGGAAATGTTATTTCCATGGTAGTTGCAAAAACACACGATGGTGCTCCGGAGAACTTTGGTTCGCGAACCGGTAGACCTGTGGCTAATGACACACAATTGGTACCTATTGTGTTGTCTAGTGGATCGGCTAAAAGCCATGAAGGATCCTATGATGGTGTAATGACTACATGGTCGGATGACTATGGTAGTGTTACCAATGACTTCAACCGTAATCGAAGGAAACTCAAGCGGAAGCTTAGCTTTCAAGAAGATTACGAGAAGAAGGAGAAATGCCACTACAAAGTGAACCGTCATCCTGGTGAAAAGGTTGAGGACAACTTTGCTATGTTTAAGACATGTGGATGGTTGGACGAGTGAGGTCACAACCGAGGTACCCCGCTGTGCACTATGGACCACCCTTCGTGGAGTGGACGGTTGGAAAATGGAACAAGGCACACGGGTTGAAGGATTACTACGAAATAGGAATAATGGAAATTAATTTCCAATGTAATTTTCCTATTTATTTATTTTGAATAAATGTTGTAGTATCCTTGTGATGCATTTTATTGTTGAATAAAATGAATTGTTCCATTTGTGTGTTTTGAACTTTGTATATTTTAAAATATTCTTGTGTGATATTTTTAATATATATAAGATTCAATAAGGGTGCGTAGTGCATCACGGAGCATTATGTGGAAAATGCTAAAATGGCTTAACGGCCGGAACGAAATGTAACAAGCGTGTTACATGTTGAGATCCCGTAACGAACTTCGGTTCAGGTTCATGTAGAACGATACGGATTTCAAGAATCAATTCGTCAAAAATTGGGATAACTATATAATCGTGAGCGTCACAGCTCAAGTGTTGAATATTTTTAATAATATTCTAAGAACGATTATATGAGTTTGATTCAACTAGTTGGAAAATTTGGTTGACTTGTTCTCGTTAATTGTGTTATAATTAACTTGATCAAAAATTCCAAATTATACTAGTATATTTAATTTGAGACAAATTGTATTTTAGTGAATAGTGCTTTTGTAGCACTAGTGGAAAATGCAATTTAATTTGGCACTTTGAAGTGCAAATTAAACCACTGTAAGAGTGCTATTAAGCACTAGGTAGAGTGCCTAATTAGGTACTTTCGGCCACTTGGTGGCTGCACCTTTAGGTGTTGAAAACTTAAGCATTTGGTGCTTTGGTAATAGTAATAAAGGTGCTAGATGTGCTAGATTATTTTTTTTTTATTTTTTTTTTTGAAAGTTACTGGCTCTATTACATTGTAGTATCTGTTCATATACTTTCTCAACCTACTGAAACACAAAGAACCAATAACGCCTCCACTGAGGCTCGAACTTATAATCTTCCAAATGGAAGTCCAACCCGGGTACCATTAGACCACATAGTCCTGGTAAAGGTGCTAGATTATGATTGGTCTTAATGCTAATCTATTTAGCTTAAACCTTTCGTATGTGGCTAATTAAATTTAGCGTTGTAAAAGTGCTATGTGATTAGCACGAAAGGAGGTTTGGTTAATTATGTGATTAACTAATGATCCTTGTGCTAAGTAGCACTGTAATTATAAATTAAGCAACTGAATGTTGCTGCAAGTTTATAATTTAAAGCAACAGAGATTGCGTTGGAATCAGTGTGTTAGTTTGGTAGCAATGATTCGTGCTTTGTGTAGCATGTCTCGTGCTTCACTACTAAGCACCGTTTCGGGTTTCTGGCCTTTCGGTCAAAAACTGAATGGATTTGTAAAGGCTAATTCGTTAGCTTCTACGAGATGTGTTAATGTGTAACACATGATTATATTCTTTATAAGAATAAAAGGGGTAACCAAATTAATTGTGAATTAACGAGGTTACGAACGATCGATGTGGTGAACATGAAACACCTTTTGGTGATTTCGGCGCAAGCATAGGTATCGTACTCGAGCGTACGACACAGTATTCACCTCAATCGAACGTTGTTGCCGAACATAAATATCAAGACGTTGATAAGTTCGGGTCTACCTCAAAGTATGTGAGGTGAGACAATACTTTGGACAAGTGAGTACCTTTTAAATAAGGTTACCCGCATGAAATTCTTACGAATTGTAGGTACCTAGGAAATTTTCCTACTAATGCCTGAAATGTGGGGGTGTCTTGCCAAAGGTGTGTATTGGTTCTTAGTACACGAGTCCTATAGTGTGGATGTACGTAAGAACACAATAAAATGAATCAAGAAATTCATCATTCTTTGAAAAATGTATTTTTGTGAAGGTTCAATATCGGACCTAGCACGTTGAAAGGAACTTTCGGCGTAGCTATGGTTGAAGGGTATGAAAGAGAACCCGACCTCAAAGCTAGACGTAGCAAGAGAGCTAGGATTGAAAAATCCTTTGGTCCATATTTTCTGACATACATGTTAGAATGTGACGCGCATATTCTAACTTGTTTACGAGAAAATAACTTGGATTTTCTGACAAGATTGTTAGAAAACGAGTCTCGAACATATGTAGAAGTGGTGACTTCTACAGATAGACCAACCCGAGAGAGGCTATCGAGAGTGAAGTAGATTCTATCTTAGAGAATCA
This sequence comes from Ipomoea nil, assembly GCF_001879475.1. Lineage (NCBI taxonomy): Eukaryota > Viridiplantae > Streptophyta > Magnoliopsida > Solanales > Convolvulaceae > Ipomoea > Ipomoea nil. The sequence goes on along the minus strand of NW_017618593.1, from coordinate 2,805,514 downwards.
TACTTGGAACTAGTTGTTCTTCCTCCAGGTTGTAAAACCTCGGGATCCTAAATGGATCACTAGTCGGAAGATAAAACCGGTTAGCTATATCGAAGTAAAATGGCCGGGCTTGTAATTGTAGATTACATGCAACGTGAGTGCCACGGTTACTTCGATATGTACCCTCTGGTGATGAGAATGAAATCCATTAGGATGACACTTGCCAAAGCCGTTTAGCGAGACTTGGAAGTTCATCAAAATGGATGATTCCCTTTCTTAATAGACATGGAACAACCCGAGGGTTTCGTGGTTCCGCGCTATGGAAAGAAAGTGTGTAACTGGTCAGATCATTGTTTGGTTTGAAGAAACAATTGCCTTAGTACTTGGCATGTAAGTCTTTATCATACAATGATGTATCACGAGTTTAGTATAAACAAATGTGATAAATGTCTACGTAATGCGTACGATAGATGATGTTATCACTATTTGTCTATACACGATAAACTCAACGTGGGTAGTAACCATCACATGATCAATTCTACCGAGAACATGTTAAATTTGAGATTTGACGTGCGATCAAAGGTGTGGGCTTGGCAGATTTAATCTTTGAGATTAAAATTGTGAGAAGACCGTATGGTCTCGTGTTAAGCCAATCTCATTGTGTTGATTAAATCCTTACAAAGGATGTTAATCAAGTGGCTTGGACACCGTTAGATACTAACATACAACTAGCCAATAATCACGAGTATTGTACTTCTCATGGAGAATACATTCAGATTAGTGGTAGTTTAACTGTATCTAATGGGTTGTACTAGGCTGGATATTTCCTTAGTGGTTAACGAACTCGGTAGACATACGAGTAACCCTAGTGTTGCGCACTAGAAGGCAATAGCGTGAGTTATGAGATACTTAAGGTATGCTCGTACTCTAGACTGCACTACGTCGGATATCTAGTCGTACTTGGAAAGTATAGCACGGATATCAAAGGACGCTAAGTCCATTAAAGGCTACGTTTTTACGTAGGCCAGTGCAGTCGGTTGGACGGAAATTCTCAAAATGAATTTGTGATAGCTAAGATTCGACGGGATCAAAGCTGAGAGCCTTACACTCGTGTCGCGAGCGAGTAGGCCGAATGGCTATGCCATTACTTCGAGAATGTTCCTAGTGGTGAACTCGTACCTCCAATTTGTGTGCATTGCGATAGTCAAGCCAAAATTAGTTAAGTACAGAGTTAAATGTGGAATGGTAAGTCTAGACTTATAAGTTGTAGATATAATACCATTAAACAATTTCTCACAACGGAGGTTATCTCTATTGACTACGTGATGTCAAAAGATAATGTAGCGGCCGCTAACTCGCTAACCCGAGGGTAAGCAAATGGTTGTGGAGAAATTGGAACGAGGAATGGGTCTAAAGCCCTTAGACTAAAAGTTCTATAGTGGACACCCAACCTAGCTGGTACCTAGGTTCAATGGGATAACTAAATTATGGAACGGAGCGTGTCACTGTGGGGGTTTCGGACTCCCTACCACTCCTCGTTAGAACAGTGACTCCCGCGCAAGGTTAGCATGTTGATGCTTTAATGATTCGAATGTCGGTTGACATGTGTGAGTATGCGGGATACTCGGAAAAGAATCACCTATGTGAGAGAGAAGTGAGGGTCGCTTCAAAGGAGAATTGATGGGCACAATTCTTCACAAACTCTTGCAGAACCAGGACGGTGACCCACGACCAAAATGGGCACACTCATGAGAACAGAGCATGGTGGGAAGGTTCCTGTGTGAGATATGTCATCGTCTACACAAACGGCAGTCGGTTCAAAGACATCGCGTTCTACCGTACAGCTAGTAGAGTAAACATATCTTTACAAGGGAAGGTTCAAAGGGTATAGTGATCCCTACCTATCCTATGCAGGGATCGACCGTTTGAACACAGTTGTTTCCGATTTCAAAATATCCCGAAAATTAATTTTTCATTCATGTGGGGGATTGTTGGAAAAATAGCATTAAAATGGCATAAAATGACATGTTAAGTGGCTATTTTGTGGTACAATTTTCAGTGGGGTCCACTTCCGATTTGGATCGGGTCAAAGTGGATTCGGGTTCTTCGTAGTGAGACGAAGAGATTGATATATTGTACGCTCAAAACGGATAATGGGTGAATGAGATATTGATTCTCAAAGTAGACCCATTGAGTTGGAAAAATGAAGGGAAAAGTGAGCTTTGTCCCACATTGATTTGGAAAGAGGATTTCACCCCCCTTTTATACAAGAGCTTTTTTAGAGCTTGTAGAATTGTATAGCATAGAGGCTCTCTCGCGCGAATGGGGGGGGGGGGGGGTGCAAATCAAATTCCAACTAGAAACGAGATCAAAAGGCTTGATTCAAGCCCGAGCCCTGCGGGCACGAATGTCGTCCGAAAATTGGCTGGCCTTGCGAGGTTGAAACTTCGGTCTACCAGATACGTCTCTGGACAGTTGGAGATTTAATTCATCCGTTACAGAATTAATTTCTGTTTTTCCCAGCTCCAAAACTCTGCTCCTACACCTTTCTTGCTACTGTGTTTTGCCCGTGCTCTAGTTTGCCGGGTTCGTTCGTTTGGGTGCTCAAACGTCGAACCGTTGTACGTTTTATCCTGGGAAACCTAGGCCACAACGCTCCTAGCACTTTTGGGAGGTGGCAAATAAGGTTTTAAGGAAAGACAGGCACTTTGCCTAACTCGTACATTTCTTTCTTTCTTCTTCTTTCTTGTTTTGGATTATGCTTTTAAGCAAAAATCCGTTCTTTCTTGTTAAATTGGAATTATAATCTAAGGATTATATTTTCTTTTGGTTGATATATATTGGTATATCTTTTTCGTAGATATACATGTATATATAACCGTTGGGTCCGTTCTATATATATTTGTGTGTATATATATATATTTCGGATATATATCCAATAATATTTTATATATATTTCGTGTGTATATATATAAATATTATTTTACGGATATTAAATCGATTGTGGTTCATTATTACCAACAGTTATTTCAATGAATGGACTTAGGGGTGTATTCAATCAAGACTTTTAAAGAGTTTCAAAATCTTTTAAAGTGATGGATTTTAAATGACTTTTGTAGAGATTTTGTAGACTATTTTATAATTTTTAAAACTTTCATCAACTTTGTAAGAGTCTTTAAAAATCCATAGGATAAACATTTATAGATTTTTAAAAACTTTTTCATATTAAAAAGTCTACAAAAGTAATTAAAACTCTAAATTGAATACACCCACACCCTTACAAAACATTCCTTAACTTTTATTAATACATTATTTATAGTCTTCAGCCAATATGTTTTGTATGTAATTTATCCACGTGAAGTAATTGGTCATCGAGCTAGTGGATATTCAATTTGTTCACCATTATTATCAATAATAACCTCTTTTAGTACGGGTATAACCGTATAATCATAGAAATTGTTTTCGATAAATGTTGAATGATTTCATAAAACTCAACTTCTTCAAATTCTTCATCTACTTGTTCTTCCTCCACATCAACCATATCAAGGTCGTCATTGCTATCAATACAAGAGCTCGACATTATATATCAATAACCTAAATGGTATTATATAGTACCTACAATCAAAACTATTTATTTGAAACAATAAAAAATATTTTTTTTTTAAAGTAAAGAAAAGAAGAGAAAAGAAAAGAATTTATAGTAAAAAAATAATAATAATACTAACAATAATTCTATCAAACTTCATGTAAAAAATCCAACACAAATATTGTTAATGCATAGAACAAAATTTATGAAACTAATAATAATAATAATAATAATAATAATAATAATAATAATAATAATAATAATAATAACAATAACAATAACAATAACAATAACAATAACAATAATAATAACAACAATAACAACAATAACAACAATAACAACAATAACAATAATAACAATAATAACAATAATAACAATAATAACAATAATAATAATAATAATAATAATAATAATAATAATAATAATAATAATAATAATAATAATAATAATAATAATAATAATAATAATAATAATAATAATAATAACAAGTCAGTATATCCAACTTGAAGACAGAGACATTTCTTAAATTGAAGAAGGAAATTGGGATGACCAATATATCCAACTTGGTTTAAAGGAGGCAATGTTATAATAATATTATTATTATAATTGTTAAACCAAGAGTTAATTACTTTATTAATTAAATAATTAAGTTAATTAAATTAAGTAGTGGGTGGTGTGTATACAGTATGTGGTAGAAATGGGATTACTACATGGAGTACATGGGGCATACATTCCTAATTTTTAGCTTTGTTATTATTTCTCCTTTGCTATAAATAGTGTGCATCACACAAGCATTTAATGTGCAATAAAGATTATCTTCTCCTATTCCTCTCTTTCTCTCTTAATTATATATATATATATATATATATATATATATATATATATATATATATATATATATTGTAACGTTTATCCGTTACTATTATTATAACATTAGGATAAGTTATGATAATATTCAGTATTTGATATGTCGTGCAACACTAATAACCTAATAGCTAGACTACCATTATGATTAGGAGTCTAGTTAGGGTTTAGGAGACCTAAAGACAATCAACCACAATGATGGCCAGTGGTTATATAAGGTCACTAGTCCTCTCACTACTCACATTACATACCTCATACACCATCTAGAGAGAGCTGAGTAAAGTGAGAGACAAAATACTCGTTATCTCTGCAGCAGTCCGGATCGCTCAACCGTAACAGAAACTATGGCTGGAGGTTAGTCGATCCTATGATCACATATTCTATGATGCATGTGATATTTTAGTCTAACAGTTGGTATCAGTCGCCATAAATAATCTCTGCCTAGTTTTTTTTTGTTTAATTGCATATAATATTTGCATATGTTGTATACATATTTGTATAATTAAATTACATATGGTGAATATTCTTTGGTTCGCAATTAAATTATCTGGGCTGCTGGAAATTTGGTTTATTCCGTATTAAGAAATTAAAAAAAAAAATTGAAATTGGATAATTAATTTTTGGCCTTTTCACTGCTTCGCCGGAAATTGCTTCTTATTTTTCAAATTCCGATGCTGACTTGCGATTATTCAGATGAAGAAGATGGATGATGAATGTTTGGCTTAAGTTAATTGGGCCAGGTCTGGCCATTTGGGCCAGACCTGGGCTCATTTTTCTAAAAAAAAAATTTAATAATAATAATATTATTATTATTTTTTACTGGGCCTGTTTTGGTTCTGGATTAAATCTGAATTGATATTTGGACTACATCAATTCATTCAGATTAACATCATCATCATATCTGGACTTCTTCTAATTAAATTATCCAATTGTTTTTTTTATTAAGTCTATTATTAAATTATTATTCAACTTTGAATAATTATTCAGTTTTAATTTTTCAGTTGAATTTTAATTTAATAATGTTTTTCAGTTTAAATTGTATTAAGTGTGGCAATTTAATTGTGGAGTATTTTGTGAGTAATGTGCATAATCTGAGCATGCTATTTATCTCTTTATTGCAATAATTATTTGACTGTTATAATTATGTCTGTAGAAAAGCATGTTCATTAAGAAAAATTTAGAGCCTTTGAGGTCTGAATTATATGCTATGCATGGTTTAGTGCCTTTTAGGTGAATTAGCGACTTTCAGGTTAGATTATGCATATTATTACTCAATATTCAGTTATTACTCCATTCGTGTTTTATAAAGTTCCTAAAGCACATAAAGTACATAAACAATTCGTAGTTTTACCCTATTTAAAGCCTTATCCATAGGTGAAACTACTCTTTAGATCTCTCAAACGATTTTACTTCAAAAATGAGAACACATGAATTAGGGAAGTTTCTTGGGGAGGAATACTAGTTCTATGGCCTTGGCTTAAAAGCCTTGTTGCTACTAGTCCCCTTGCGACGCTACTCTGTCTAAGGAGTTGGTATTTAACCGAGCTTCGTCTCGACCAACTTTCCTGGGAGTATACCTAAGGATTGTCTATCATATTTTGGTTTAATCTGTTTGTTTATTAGGTTTTCTTGCTAATGTGATTATGTTCTTTGGTTAATTAAAGAGTAGCCACAGCATCTTTAATTTTTCCAAAATTATATATTAAGTTTTACTCACATAAAGTTAATGCAAGAATATTGTAATTCACTCTGCGTGATATGGCAAAATTTAGCCCACGGGCAATTTTGTTATATTTGTAGGGTTAATTAGGATGAAATACCATGCTATGATCATAATTTGCCCACAGGGATTATGTATCGGCATATAGTTTTGGTAGTTTTGTCATTAAGGGTGGAAAAATTGAAATCGCACCCATTCCGTTTCCACCATTCGATTTTGGTAAATTCATTATGCGTAAAAATTTAGCCCACAGGCAATTTTTATGGCATCCGAATTTATCTTTTGCATAATTTTACATTGGTAATATTATGTACTTCAGTATCTCTCTCTAATTTTGTGCCTCGAAAATATTCTAACCAAGCTTTCATTTCTTTTATAGTCACTCTTCCAATCACTCAATCAATAACAATTGATATTCCTATCCTTAATTATGACAATCACAAAGAGTGGAAAGACGATGTTTTATTGAATTTAGGAATATTGGGGTTTGATTATGCTCTTCGCAATGAGAACCCTGCTGAGCTTACTGCGCAAAGCACTGAGGAACAAAAAACGTTATACGAGCGATGGGCAACAGCTAATCGTTTGGGCGTATTCCTCATTAAGTCCAAAATTGCCAGAGAAATTCGTGGTCCCGTCGATGAAGTTGAGGAAATTAAGTCATTACTCAAGGCCATCGATGATCAATTTGTTGACGCGAATAAATCTTTGGCAAGTACCCTGATAATGAAGTTTATCAATATGCGTCTTTCCACTGTCAAGGGAACGCGAAAACACATCATGGAACTCAGGGACATTGCGGCACAATTGAAGAAGTTGAAAATTATTCTTCCAGATGCCTTTGTGGTGCACTTTGCACTAAATACCCTTTCTCAGGAATATAGCGCGTTTAAAATTGCCTATAATACACATAAGGATGAATGGTCTATCAATCAATTGATTACCATGTGTACTCAAGAGGAAACGCGACTTGTAACTGAGCTTGGGGAAAGTGCTTTTATGGCCACAACAAGGCCTAAAAGAAAATCTGGAAAGCCTAAGGGACTTACCATAGCTGCTAAGGAGAAACTAACCCCGAAAGCAGACATTAAGAAGATATAAAAGTGTTTCTTTTGCAAAAAGAAGGGACACATGAAGAAAGATTGTATCAAGTTTCAAAAATGGATGTCCCAAAAAGGTAACATTTCATCTTCTTTCGTTTGTTTCGAATCTAACATGTCAGAAGTTAATACTAATTCCTGGTGGGTTGACTCTGGTTCAACAATCCACATTGCAAACTCTTTGCAGGATATGACAAAACTGAGACAGCCAACGGGAACTGAGTGTAGCATCTTCTCTGGAAACAAGATTGCATCACCAGTCAAAGCTGTCGAAGTTTGCAATTTAGTTTTGGACAATGGTTTTGTAATGACGTCAGAAAAGACATTTTATGTTCCTAGTTTTCTAGGAACTTAATTTCAGTATCTAGACTTGTACCCTTCGGTTATTCTTTTGAACTTAATACCAATAATATCAAGTTATTTCGTTATTCTACTTGTGTTGGTACTGGTACATTGTCTAATGGTCTTTTCCGTCTTAAATTAAAGAATGATTCAGTTTACAATTCTTTACATGTTCAAAACGGCACCAAACGGTGTAGTATTAACGACAATTCCTCAATGTTGTGGCATCGGAGATTAGGTCATATCTCCCTTGAGCGTATTAAAAGGTTGGTAAATGATGGAGTACTTTCTACTCTAGACTATACTGACTTTGAGACTTGCGTTGACTGCATTAAGGGTAAGCAGACAAACAAGTCAAAGGAAAGGTGCCAATGGAGTTCAACGTTGTTGGAAATTATTCATACTGACATATGTTGTCCTGATATGACAATACCTGGTCAGAAATATTTCATCACCTTTATTGATGACTTCTCAAGATTTTCCTATGTGTATTTACTTCATCATAAACATGAAGCATTGGATGCCTTTAAATCATTTAAAGTTGAAGTTGAAAACCAATGTAACATGAAAATACACATAGTTAGGTCTGATAGGGGTGGTGAATACTATGGTAGATACAATGAGAATGGGCAAGCATCTGGTCTATTTGCTAAGTTTCTTCAAGAGCATGGGATTGTTGCCCAATACACCATGTCTGGTTCTCCGGACCAAAATGGTGTAGCTGAAAGAAGAAATCGGACCCTTCTGGATATGGTGCGGAGTATGCTTAGCAACTCTAAGCTTCCTAAGTCGTTGTGGGATGAAGCGCTTAAGACGGCAACGTATATATTAAACCGTGTTCTAACCAAGGTTGTCCCTAAGACACCGTTTGAGTTATTCAAAGATTGGAAACCGAGTTTGCAACATATGCGTGTTTAGGGATGTCCGTCTGAGGTGAGGATATATAACCCACACGAGAAGAAACTTGACCCAAGGACGATTTGTGCTTTCTTTATTGGATATGCACAATCTTCTAAGGGTTATAGGTTCTATTGTCCATCTCATACTACTAGGATAGTGGAATCAAGGAATGCTGAATTTCTTGAAGGTGACTTGATTAGTGGGAGTGATCGGTTTAAGGACTTAGTTCCTTCCTTTGATCATATTGACTCTCACCCTTCTACGTCATCTGGTGGTACTTATCCGTAGTGCTCCTTTAGTTCTGCCTGTAGATATAGCGCCTACCGTTGAGGTTCCACAAACTGTTGAGGATCAACCTTTGGAAGAACCAGTTCAGGACTTACAGCAACCGTCTGAACTAGATTTCGAACCAATGGTTGAACCAACTCAGGATATACAGCAAGATTCTGAGCCGATGCAGACTGAACCGATTCAAGAACTGCCACCAGTTCCTGAAGAGGTAGTTGCCCCGCAACCTGTACAAGGTGATGAGGGTCCAACCTTAAGACGGTCTACTCGGATAAGGCGATCAACAGTTCCTAGTTATTATGTTTCGTATCTACAAGAATCTGACATAGGGGCAGAAAATGATCCTGAAACATTCTCTCGAGCCACAAATTGTGCACAGTCTGACTTATGGTTAGAAGCCATGAAGGATGAAATAAATTCCATGAAGGACAATGGAGTTTGGGATCTTGTTGAGTTGCCTAATGGGGCCAAGGCCGTTGGTTGTAAATGGGTCTTTAAGGCTAAAAGAAACTCATTAGGCAACATTGAGAGATACAAGGCCCAGCTTGTTGCCAAGGGATTTACTCAAAAAGAAGGAATCGATTACAAGGAGACCTTTTCTCCTGTATCAAAGAAAGATTCACTTCGGATCATTCTGGCATTAGTTGCACATTTTAATCTTGAGTTGCAACAAATGGATGTGAAAACCGCTTTCCTAAATGGTGATCTAGAAGAGGAGGTTTTTATGAAACAACCTGAAGGTTTCTCTTCTAGGGGTGGTGAGCATTTAGTATGTAAGCTTAAGAAATCCATATGCGGTTTAAAACAAGCCTCCCGTCAATGGTACATCAAGTTCGATGGGGTAATTTCTTCATTTGGTTTTGTTGAAAATCCCTCAGATAACTGTATATACCAGAAGGTGAGTGGGAGTGAAATTTGCTTCCTTGTTTTATATGTGGATGACATCTTACTTGCCACCAATGATAAGGGGATGCTTCGTGATGTGAAACAATTTCTTTCTAAGAACTTTGATATGAAGGATATGGGTGATGCCTCTTATGTTATTGGCATTAAAATTCAGAGAGATAGGTCCCGGGGTATACTGAGCTTATCTCAAGAAACCTATATGAACAAAGTTTTAGAGAGATTTCATGTGCAAAATTGTTCATCTAATGTTGCTCCCATAGCTAAGGGTTAGACTTTTGGAGAGCTGTAAAGAGGGTTCTAAGGTATCTAAGATGAACCAAAGGTTACAAGCTTGGGTTTAGGCAGACGGACAATTTAGATGTTGTCGGTCATTCAGACGCGGACTTTGCTGGCTGTGTTGATTCTCGGAAATCAACATCAGGGTGCGTCTTTATTATGGCCAGTGGGGCTATCTCATGGAGAAGTGTTAAACAGTCCTTAATAGCTACTTCTACCATGGAAGCCGAGTTCGTTTCCAGTTTCGAGGCAACTTCATAGGGTGTTTGGCTAAAGAATTTTATCTCTGGGCTTAGAATTATGGATTCTATATCTAAGCCATTGAAAGTCTACTGTGACAACTCAGCTGCAGTCTTCCTAGCTAATACCACAAAAGTGGGAGTCGAATTAAGTACATCGACATCAAGTTCTTAGCAATTAGGAATCGTATCAAAAATAAAGTTGTATTCTTTGAACACATTCATACTGAGTTGGTGTCAGCAGATCCCTTGACTAAATGCATGCCTTCAGTTAAATTCAAGGATCTGGTTCAGAAAATGGGACTTTTTCCCACTATGGAATTTGTATATACATTCAGTTTAAAATTCTTTGGCATTCAGACATTTTCTCAATTAAGTGTGTACACCTTCATTTGCTTCATATTGATGAGAAAATGTACTTCAGGGACTTGGAATAAACATAAGGTTTATTTCGTTGGGTTTTGTTTCCTAATTAAGTGCTCAATGGCAGTTTGCATTTGATCATAATGGATACTACTCGTGCTAATGAGAACATATCATTATGGTTGGTGTTTTTCTGTTATTGAGTGGTAGTGCTTGCACCAAGTGGGAGAATGTAACGTTTATCCGTTACTATTATTATAACATTAGGATAAGTTATGATAATATTCAGTATTTGATATGTGGTGCAACACTAATAACCTAATAGCTAGACTACCATTATGATTAGGAGTCTAGTTAGGGTTTAGGAGACCTAAAGACAATCAACCACAATGATGGCCAGTGGTTATATAAGGTCACTAGTCCTCTCACTGCTCACATTACATACCTCATACACCATCTAGAGAGAGCTGAGTAAAGTGAGAGACAAAATACTCGTTATCTCTGCAGCAGTCCGGATCGCTCAACCGTAACAGAAACTATGGCTGGAGGTTAGTCGATCCTATGATCACATATTCTATGATGCATGTGATATTTTAGTCTAACATATATATATATATATATATATATATATATATATATATATATATATATATATATATAGAGAGAGAGAGAGAGAGAGAGAGAGAGAGAGAGAAAGAGAGAGAGAGAAAATAAAGTTCAAATGCGGCGAGGTCTTCCCGTGCGGCCGTGCGGCGGAATTCCAGAATACACCAACAGTGTTAACAATATGTACCAACAGTGTAATAAAAACACACCCCAATGAAATGCAATAAAACATCATAAAATACACAACAGACTCAAAAAAATACACCATATAACTCACAACCCCCAATGGTGTATTCTCGAACAGTGTATGGTGTTTTTACTCACACCTAATGGTGTGTGTTTGGTCATGCGGGACTCTGTTTACTCTGTTTTGTGTGGAGTATTTTCCTAACGTTGATGGTGCATATTTGTTCAACTATTCGTGTTGCCGCACCGTATTAAATCGCCGCACCGTAAGACACTGCCGCACTTGAACTCGCCTCTATATATGTATATATATATATATATATATATATATATATATATATATATATATATATATATATATATATATATATTTATTTATTTATTTATTTATTTATTTATTTATATACATATATAAATACATAGATATATTATATTTAATATATCTAACAAGAACGCTGGACGGCTCCCTCCCCCCTGCGAATTTGGGTAAGTCTTCTTCTTGGTTGAAATCTATGGAACGCTGCCTCCCTCACTCCATCGTCAAATTTCTTTCTCTGTACGCAGAACCGCAGAAGAGCTGCCATTTTCTTTCTCTGTTTATTTCCAGTCCTTAACTTTCCTTTTTTAATTTTATCAATTAATTTACTTGCTGAGAGATGTGGCATAGTGTAGGGATGTTGAAGTTGCATCTTTCAATAATTTGAGTTTGGGTGCAATCACAGATTGTATTAGCTAGTAGTTGGATCTTAGATGAATGCACATTATTGAAAGGTCGACCTCAATTCAAGTCAATTGAGTTTATCTCCAACTCGAGCTTCTAGCTCAAACTCGTACACTCGAGCCAAATGAGTCGAGCTTGAGCTATATAAAAATTTGCTGACTTCAAGCTTCAATTTTAAGGCTCGATCGAGCTTGAGCTTGAGCTATCATATTTTTATTGAGCTTGGCTCGACATGTTTGCAGGCCTACGACCCAGTTCTAAATTGTATAAGAGATTACAATTAAAGTTTGAACTAAGCAGTTATGGTTAAGATTTTTTATTTTAGCAAACCATGAAATTGTCATTTATGGTTCGGAAGATAACATGTGGACAAGGACAATAATTAAACTCCGTGAACACAAGTTACGTTGTGAGTTGTGAGATGCACAAGGAAGCTAAGTGCAATAACTCCCATCCCTTGGAATTAAACTCCGCATTGCATCAGCTGACTCTTGGCCGGCCTTTAACTCTCCCACCCTTACCTACCTACTTAGCTTAATTATACACTACACTACACACTATATAACCATTTCATTTCTCTGCTTTATAAATTATAATCCTCTCCTCTCTAAAATTGTCTCTTGCTTACAAGTAAATTGTGATTAACATCTAAGTGGAATCATTCTTGTTATATGTATGTGTCATCCATATATATATTTTTTAATTTCCAGATTAAATTAGTGGTTTAAATGTTGTTATAGGTCTACAAAATTTGAATGCCAAAAATAGGTTTATTTTGAATTCATATTATAGAACTATCTTCTGATTTCTTTGTTTTTCAATTTGTGTTTGTCAGGGTTATCTGAATTATGGCAGAAAAAGACATAATTAGTGAACTCCCAGCCGATATACTTTGAAAATATTTTGGGATTTTTGCTGATTCAAGAAGCTGCTACAACTGCAATTTTATCTTCCTTCTGGAAGGATATCTGGTTTAGTCTGACAAAGCTCAAATTTGGCTATGATTGTTTTGAATACATGTCTTAAATGTTCCGATGCTGAAGGTTGGAAGTCAGAATCTCAATCTCCTATTTTGGAAGTAATCAACAAAATTCTCATGCGGCACAATGGACCTATTCAGAAAATTGTCTTCCACTTTTCTGGCGAACTATTTATATTCCATGATTCTGAAGAATTTTATCTTGAGGATTTGTTGTCGTACAACTTGAATCGGTGGTTTCTTCTTCTCACCCAGAGTGGTGTTTGAAGAAATTGACATTTCTTGTCATATAGATGAAAGATACCGGGTGTCGAATTGCATATTTTCTTGCCCAACACTGAAGAGATTGGAATTTTTTAATGTCGATGTTGAACTAATAAATGCCTATTGTGTACTTCCGAATGTTACATCAATTTTTTTTGACACTGTTGACTTTAAGCCTAGAAATTGTTCGTATTATGTTGTTTATCTTCCTATGCTAGAGGATCTCTCATTTATTAATTGTGGAGACATATTTTATTTTAACATTGTTGCTGCTCCTAAACTTTGTAGTATAGATGTAATATCTGACTTCTGTTATTGTTATAAGTATAACCCCAAGGAATTTGGTCTTCTGCCGCCTAACTTGGACTTGGGATATATCTCAAGTCTTGATTTGAGTTGTTCCATTTGTTACCTTGAGGTATATTACTTTGACCATTTTTTATGTACTTATGTTTTTATAAAATATTTTTTAGGAACTTATCTAATTGTCTTTCTCTTAATTTCCAAGGTGTTTATTGAAGAACTTAATAGAGTAAGACAAGTGTTTTGCACTAAACGTTGAACGCCACAAGCTATGTATGTTAAGTGGATCTCAATGTTGTTTCCCAGATAAAGATAATATAAATAATTCTGCATTCATACATCTGATGCGAGCATGTGCGAAATTATGCAAACTTGATATATGGCATCTAGAGGTAATCTTCATTTATATATATATATATATATATATATATATATATATATATATATATATATATATATATATATATATATGGATGAACTACTCAGTAAAATTTTGATTGATTCCATTATTGTTGCATTTCTTAATGCAAATTTGTTATGTAAATTATGAGCTGATTGATTATTTTATTTTTATGTTCTGTTATTAGTATTTGAAGTTAAATCCAGAGGATTTTGTGCTTATGGAGGAACTTAGTAGTGTGGCTCTAGCACAGAAAATGCTTCGCACTTTGAAGTTTAGCAATTTTATAGGGATGAGCTCTGAAATGCAATCTATCAAGGTCTTTCTTGCATGCTTTCCAGGAATTAAGAAGGTTGTCATTGCTCAAGGTTGAGGTTGGGTTATGCAAGAACTTTTACATTTTCCTCGTGCCTCTACAAAAGCAGAAATTTTTTACAAATAATAATCTTAATTTTATGCTGTCTCTTTAGTATGTAAGTGCTGTAGTCTGTAATGGTTTATAGGATTGCTTACTAGGTTTGGAAGTACTGTCACAACTGTACTTGGGTTTAAGGTTAATTAATTGCTTGTTCCCCTGTAATATATTAAGTTACTGAACAACATTTGTTGCTTGAGAAAGACACCACTGGTCTATATCAGACTGTTGCAGTGTATAATAGGATCTAATCATGAAATGTGCATGAGAATATTATTTATTTTGTTCAAAGGTAGCTTTGTGGTTATCAGCTTTGCATATTTGGAAACATAGGAAGAAGTCCTAATTGGACACAAGTCGCCAATGCTACAATTGAATATAGTAAGGATCAGTGACGGATCCAAAAAATTACATGAGTGGGAGTGTAAATATCAAATACCTATAATACGGTTCAAATACATTAATAAATTATAATAAAATGTTTATGATAGACTATATGATAGTTAGGAATGAAGCCAAAACTGTACTTGGGTAGTGTGAAATTTTAAAACACTTTGAAATGTTATAAAAATATTTATAGCAAAATATTGTGGACTACATTAGCTAAATGATTCACAAAAAGGGTGGGTAGAACTAAAATAAAGAGAATAAGCTAAAATATACCATAACCAAAGTTTAACTAACTGAACTGCTGAATTACATAGTCATCCTTACATATGAATATATATTAATGGAAAGAGGTGAGTGGGGGCAGCTGACCCCACTGCCCTCATTGTGGCTCCGCCACTGGTAAGGATTGAATTGTAGAATACGATGTAGAAGAAACATGTAAGTGTAAAAATGTTGCACATTTAAACCCCTTAATATTGGCCTAGATTAGTTGTCAAAGTAGTTCTGGATTAGTTGCTAGATTAGTCACACTGTCTGGAGTAGTTGACTGGATCAGCACAAGAAAGTAATCCAGGAGGTATGAAACTACTTCAAATCTTTTATTCAGTCAAGACCCTATCATGGTGGAGATCTACATCAATTGGAGCAGCCAAAATCAAGGATGGAAAGAGTGCTTGATTTGTGGATCGAAAGATTCTTTACTACATATATAAAATGCTACTTTGTTTAGCATTTTTCACACACTATTTCACATTATTTTACTATGAAATTCCTTGGTTATTTACTCCAAATATATTCTGCATTCGCTGAGTGTGAAGAAAGGTTTTTAACCAGTTCATGAAGCAATGAAGATCGCCTGCACATCGGATCCACCGGATCCACTGGAGTAGGCTCTGGAGTAGTTATAGGTTATACTTTAGTGTGTAATTAACTCTCCTTTTGTACTCCTTTTTATCATAGTGGATTTGGGTTGATGTGAGTGGCCCCGCAGACGTAGGAGTGAGGCTCCGAACTTCGTGAACATTTCCTGGTGCATGCTTTCTTTTACTGCTATATATTTTATGTTCTTTATTATATCTGGAGTAGGATTATATCTAGTCCAGCTTTATAATTGAAATTAAATTAAATTCTGGGAAAATTGTAAAAAATGCCCTTCTATAATATGTCAATTATCAATGTCACCCCTGAATTACGAGTGGTGTAAATGTTGCCCCTCAATTATCAAAACGGTGCACATATAGCCCCTCCCGTAACAGACATGTGGATCCCCGTTAGTGTACAACATCGTTAAGTCGGAGTAAATATGTAATTTAGTTGTTTTTTCCTTCCCCTGATTCGAAGTACCAGTGATGGATAGAGGTGGGGAACCACAGGTTCGTTACGGGAGGGGCTATATGTGCACCGTTTTGATAATTGAGGGGCAATATTTACACCACTCATAATTCAGGGGTGAGATTGATAATTGGCATATTATAGAGGGACATTTTTTACAATTTTCTCTTAAATTCTTAAGCTAAATCTTGCATTCAAGACTCACGTGCTTTTTCAATTTGTATCAGAGCCCGGGGACTTAAATTACTAGTCTAACCGATCTGGCGATCACGTGTTTTTTGAACTCAAGATCTCAGCATCTATTTGTTTTTTTTGTTTTTCTGTTTATCTGGTTTATTTGTTGCTCACTGTGCATTGAGTCTTACAGCATAGAACGACATAGAGCACCTCTTGAACTAACAGGTGACAACTACGCGTACTGGAAGACCCGCACCAAAATGCATCTACGAGCTCAAGGAGAGAGGGTCTGGAGGGTTGTTCTTATTGGTTGGTCTCATCCTACCAAAGATGGAGAAAATACAGGAGATCCTCCAGTTCTCAAACCAGAGGCAGAATGGACAGAGACTGGGATGACTACAGCCAGCTACAATCATAAAGCGTTAGATACTATTTTTTCTTTAATGCATGAGAGTTAGTTTACCATTGTTGCATGGTGTGATTCGGATAAAGAAGCTTGGGATGCCTTGGAAACTACCTATGAAGGAACCGCATCGGTTAAACAATCCAAGCTCCAAATGGTTCAATCAGACTTTGAAGATCTAAAGATAAAAGATGATGAAACTATAGTGGATTTCCATGCTCGGGTACAATAACTAGCCAATAGGGCAAGCATCTTAGGCGAGCCAATCACTCAAGAAAGACTTGTCAAAAAGATTCTTCGCTCCCTCCCTCCAAGATTTCGCATGAAAGTTACAGCTATTCAGGAGCACGATGGATGGGAAAAGAAAACGGTACAACAATTGATGGGAAGCCTACAAACCTATGAGATGGAATTTTAGGCGGCCCTGAAACAAAAGGAAAAACCGTAGCTTTTACTGTCGAAGACGCTGGAGCTGTTTCTGATCCAAATGAGGTAAGTGACGATCCAGTAGTTTTCTTAACTAAAGGTTTTTCTAAATTGTTGCAACAGGTAAAATAACGGCAAACTTGAAAATTTGGCAAGTTTCAAAGTCAAAAAGGATCGGGGTCGAGTACTATTCGAAACAATCAAAAACCAAACTCGTCCAACCAACGATCAGGCACATCAAGAAACTCTCAATTCAAGGAAAAAACCGGAGGCAAAGGGATCAAATGTTATGAATGTGAAGGATATGGTCATGTGCAAGCTGAATGTCCAACCTACCTAAGACGGAAGAAGTCAATGAAAGTCACCCTTACCTGGAGTGATGATGATGAACTAGAAACTGATCCAGGATCTGATCCAGATGAGATCTCCGGGAACTTTGTTGCCTTCACGGTCCTCACAACTACTGTACCTGACTCAACAACTGGTGAAGAATCTGAAATTGAAGAGTATGTGTCATCAGAAGATCAAGATGTACCTACGCCTTCATTTGAAGTAGAATATAGAAAATTGTACGCAAAATGGGAAATTTTTGTAAAAGTGAATAGATCACTGTCTAGTCAGGTTAGAATTCTAGAAAATGCCAAAAAGGTGTATCTATCTAAAATATCTGACAGGGACAATATCATTGAAGATAGTCACAAGCAAGAAGAAACTCTCAAACATGAGCTGGAAGATCTCAAAAATGAACTGGAGCAACTCAAACGCAAGATCAAAATGATGGACAACACATCCACTTTAGACCAAATTTTGGATTCTTGTTGAAAGACACCCACAAAGTATGTGTTAGGATATTCTGGGGGAAAGGACAAAGCTGTTACAGTTTTTGTCAAAGCCTCAGGCCTTGACTCAGGCACTGGAGCAGATCAAGATAGTCCAGAAACTAGTACAGCTCAACGTCAAGTCAAATTTGCCCTAAGTAAAAAGGCAACTAAGATTATATTTTATAATCCTATATGTCATTACTACAGGGTACGTGGACATACGAAACTAGAGTGCTTCTACTTCTACAAAGACCAACGTGTTAAGAAATACACCTAAAAGTCCATCACCCCGTTTGTTAAGCAAAGTTGGGTGAAGAAAAGTAATTTTTGTCTGCCATGTCTCCTTCCACTCTAAAAGTATTAACATAAAAGAGAGATGGTACTTTGACAGTGGGTGTTCACGTCATATGACGGGAGATGCTAAGTTCCTAAACAATATAAAAGGAAGTACAGGAGAAGTGACTTTCGGCGACGGAGTTAAGGGAAAGATCACTGGAATTGATACTCTAAATGTCACAGGGCTACCCAAACTAAAACAAGTTCTTCTGGTGGAGGGCCTTCATGCAAATCTTATAAGCATAAGCCAATTATGTAACCAGGAATGGAAAGTCTGCTTCACCAAGGACAGTTGCAATGTTACAGACTATCAAAAGAACTGCGTCATGGAAGGTAAACGCTCTTCTGACAATTGCTATATACTTACTAACGATTCCTTTTGTTACAGGTCCAGCATAAAAGAATCAAAACTATGGCATCGAAAATTGGGTCACTTAAATTATCGCTCACTGGAAAAACTAATCAAGATTGAGGGTGTACGAGGTCTACCTAACATCAAGGTAGAAACAACCAGAGTATGCAGTGCCTGTCAAGCTGGAAAACAAACTAGAGTAGCTCATACCCCTCAAAATATGATCAATACCACACATTGCTTGGAACTCATTCACATGGACCTTATCGGACCTACCAGAACAGAAAGCATTGGAGGTAAAAGGTACATTTTAGTTTGTGTTGACGATTTTTCTCGGTTTTTGTGGGTCAGTTTTCTCAGGGAAAAGTCAGAAACTTTTGAAGCCTTCAAAGCCCTAGCCCTAAAACTCCAAAAAAGAGAAAGATGAGCCAATCAGACACATTAGAAGTGATCATGGACGTCAATTTGACCATCAAGTGTTTGATGATTGGTGTGCATCGGTTGGTATCTCTCATGAATATTTAGCCCCTAAAACGCCACAACAAAATGGCGTTGTTGAAAGGAAGAATCGAACGATTCAAGAGATGGCTTGGGTACTACTCAATGCCAAAGACCTGCCTAAGAGATTTTGGGCTGAAGCAGTAAGTACTGCCTATCACACGATAAACCGGGTATATCTGCGACCTGGAATGCATCACACTCCGTATGAAATATGGAAAGGTAAGAAGCCTAATATCAACTACTTCCATATTTTTGGCTCACGGTGTTTTATTTTGAAGGACCGAAGCCCAACTGGAAAATTTGAACCTAAAAGTGATGAAGGGTACTTTCTTGGTTACTCAACGAATAGTCGTGCCTACCGTGTCTACAACAAAGTCACAAAATCCATCATGGAATTGGCAAATGTGGTTATTGATGATCAACCTGATGAAATGACTGAGGTTATAGGAGTTTCTGACTCCGAAGTTACTCCAAAATCTTATACAAATAATCCAGAACCTCCTGAAACTGTATCATCAAAACCTACTCCAACCCCACCATCTACTAGTCCAGAACCTGGTCCAGAACCAGATGCTGGAGCACTCGAAGTGGCTATCCGAACTCACAAAGATCATTCTACACAAAACATCATAGGAGATCCATCCTCCAGGGTACGAACTAGAGGGATTAAACGAAATTATCTTGAGCTTGCAGGGTATACGTGCTACACGTCAAAGGTCGAACCCAAGATAGTAAAAGAAGCTCTATCTGATGAACACTGGATTAAAGCCATGCAAGAAGAACTCGGACAATTTGAACGAAACAAGGTATGGAATTTAGTCCCTAAACCTGACGGTGTAAATGTTGCAGGGACAAAGCGGATCTTTCGTAACAAAACTGATTCAGCTAGAAACATTACTCGCAACAAAGCACGACTGGTAGCACAAGGCTACTCTCAAATTGAAGGCATCGACTATGAAGAGACGTTTGCCCCTGTAGCACGTCTAGAATCCATACGTCTCCTGCTGTGTATAGCTTGTGCTCTAGGGATAAAGTTGTTTCAGATGGATGTCAAAACGGCTTTTCTAAATGGATATCTCTTCGAAGATATGTATGTTGCTCAACCTAAAGGCTTCGAAGACCCTCATCATCTTGACCATGTCTACAAACTGGACAAGGCTCTATACGGTCTAAAACAAGCTCCAAGGGCCTGGTATGAAATATTGTCCCTGTATCTTCTCCAGCACGGCTACAACCGAGGGAGAGTTGACAAAACCTTATTTATCAAAAGGTCAGGTAAACATATTACAATTGCTCAGGTTTATGTTGACGATATTATCTTTGGTTCCACTCAAACAGGTGCTACAGACCAACTGGTTCAAGTCATGCAACAGGAGTTTGAAATGAGTATGATCGGTGAACTGACCTATTTTCTAGGACTACAGGTTCAACAAACCAATGAAGGTATTTTTATATCTCAAGAAAAACATGCAAAAGGACTTCTAACGAAGTTTGGACTCGAGTCAGCTAAAGAAACACGAACGCCAATATCTACAACTACAAAATTAAGCAAAGATGAATCAGGAAAGCCAATTGATCATACTCTATACAGGAACATGATCGGAAGTCTACTATACCTAACAGCAAGTCGTCCAGAAATTATGTTGAGTGTTGGAATATGTGCCAGATTTCAAGCTGCCCCTAAATAATCACACCTCAAAGTCGTGAAAAGAATAATTAAATACGTCAAAGGTACTCTCAATTATGGCATTTGGTTTTCCAATCATACTAACTTGAATCTTGTAGGATACAGTGATGCCGACTGGGCTGGGAATGCAGATGATTGCAAAAGTACCTCTGGTGGTTGTTTCTTCTTTGGAAAAAACTTAGTTGCCTGGCTAAGTAAGAAACAAAATTCGATATCTCTCAGCATAGCTGAAGCTGAATATATAGCAGCTGGTAGCTGCTGTACGCAGCTTCTATGGATGAGACAAATGCTTCTAGACTATGGTCTACATCAAGAGTGCATGACACTCTATTGCGACAATACCAGTGCTATCAACATCTCCAAGAACCCAGTTCCGCATTCCCGTACTAAACATATTGAAATACGACATCACTTCATAAGAGAATTGGTAGAAGACAAGGAGATAAATCTGGAGTACATTTCAACGGAGAAAAATCTAGCTGACCTATTTACAAAACCACTTGATAACGCAAGATTTGAGTTATTCCGGGCTGCTCTTGGAGTGTGCAGGTTTTCCATCTAAGTTTGTTTTCTTTGGAACAATAAATTTTTTTTTTGTTTCTTTGTTTTGTGTTTTTTTTTTTCCTTTTCAGGTTTAATCCAGAAAATCATCCAGATCCGCTCTCTACTCCAGTCAGTACTCCAGACCGTATAATAAGTCATTAGACCGCGCTAAATGTCTCAACATTTTTTTTATTTTTTTATTTTCTCTCTCCTTGCTGTTATACACCACCGTCTCCTTCCCCGAATTCTAGAATCTAATCCCTAATATCTCTCTCACTTTCCTTTAACTCTTCTCAAACTTTCCTTCTCAAATTCGAATCCTAGACAAAATCTTCCATCCAATCTACTCGCTATCTCCTCTCTCACACATGGCTGGCCATTCTGATCTCAATCCTTTCCTATTTTACCTGATTGAGGATGAGCGATTGGATCTTTATCGCCAAATCCTTCGGGGCACAGCTCCGATTTTGGATCTCTCCTCCCGTCGTGTGCTTGCGACTCTGCTTCGACGTCCATCTCTAATGGAAGAATTGTCCGTGAGAGACTCAAAAGAGATTTTTTTCCAGAGCTTCGCGCATCATAGATGATCCCTGGCCTCTTATGAGGTGTTCGATGAAGGGGATCTTCAGGCAGAGCTTCGGGTTCGACAGCTACGGGCTCAATCTACGGTTTGATTTCTTTATCCTCTTAGGAAGAAATAACTTGTTGCTTTTTCCTAGGCATGCATCACATCCTTGTGTTCTAATTTGCTTTTATCGCCTTGGTTGTGTTTGGTTGTTATGTGTTGTTGCTATGCTTTTTGTCTTAGGATCCCTCTGCCGGTTTGTCTCTTGTGCCTCTGTCTACAATTGGTTTCACAGGTTCCCTACCACAACGCTCGGACGAGGCCATCCCCAAAATGGCTGAGCACTCGCAAGATCCAGCCTCTGCTACAGCATCTACTCCAGCCGCTGCTCCAGTCACTGCTCCAGCTGTTGATCCTGCCTCTACTCTAAGCTCTATTCCAGAGGATGTTAGGGTTTCCATTTATGACATAGTCTCTGAGCCTGAGGATCCCTCCATTCAAGCAGCATTATGTCAGATATTATTGCCAATATGCCCAACACTGCCTGTGCACAAAGGGCTGTCCCAGTGATCACTGTGCCATTTGCATCATCTAAGGCCAAAGGGAAGGCCAAAATCACTGATCCAGATGAACCTCCAGTTGCTCCTGTTCCAGCTCCAACGGTTAAGAGAAAATTAAATTTGTCTGAAGATATTGAATTTGTGTCTGAAACTCGCCCAAGTAAACGCTCTGAACACCGTCTGACTGGCCTTGCTCTGCGTACTAGATCCAGGACTGGTATGTCTACTCCGGCTCCTCCTCCAGCTTTTGCTCCTGCTTCAAGCCAGTCTCTTCGTCTAAGACCAGCGCCTCTAAGGTATCCAAGGAGACACTTTACAGACCAATCTTGTTCTCTCCTGCCCTGGAAGCAATATGGCAACAGCATTCCAGTCGTGACATCCTTGTTGAGAAGAACTTTAGCATTGAGTATCTTATCCGCACTTGCAACATCATTCCTCTTCTTCGTGCCCAGAATCTTCTTCAGACTATACAAAATGTGGGTGCTTACTCTTCTTGGCTAATCTCGGAATTTTATGCGAATCTGCAATCTGATTCTCTCCTGCCAGCTTCTCCGCACTATCATCAGGTATTCTTGAGGGATGTTTGGTATGATTTCAGTCCCACTATTATAAATGCTTACTTTCAGCGTGATGCTTGTGATGACTTGTTTGAACCTGCCGGAGATTTTCTTGCATCGCACCTTACCCACAATGAAGTCACAGTCTGGCCCAAAGATGGTCTTCCTTCGAATGTTCTTACTGCCGTATACTCTGTTCTGTTTCGTTTAGCATCAAGCAACTGTATTCCAAATGTCTCTGTGTACACGGTCACTAAGAAGATGGCTTCTCTATTATACAAAGTCAAGCATCAACTGCCCATTGATCTCGGTCATCTTATTTATCATCATAT
Organism: Ipomoea nil; assembly: GCF_001879475.1. NCBI lineage: Eukaryota > Viridiplantae > Streptophyta > Magnoliopsida > Solanales > Convolvulaceae > Ipomoea > Ipomoea nil. The sequence goes on along the minus strand of NW_017618593.1, from coordinate 2,782,095 downwards.
TATGAGCTTTGCAAAGAAGAAAGAAGCCAAGATTCATCTCCCGTTCCCATGTCTGATTACGGGGATTCTACAACAACAAGGTCTAGAACTCTATTCCAACGAAGTGCTTTGTCACATCACTCACAAGACCTCTATGGACTCTCATCTCTTTCAGAAATCGCACTACGACGATTGGGCCACTCTCTCACCCAATCCACCTGATCCTACTCCAGCGAATCCTCCAAGCACGGGATCTCCATCGACTGCTTCTGCTACTGACTCTGCTTCGACACTAGCTATTATACGACAACAGGTTATCTTTCTCACATCTCAGATTGCTACCATGAAGGATGTTTCTCTTGTCCTTCAATCTTCCATCTCTACTGCCGAGGCTTAGCTATCGCCACATTGCCTCCCTTGAGATGTCTCTACTACTGCTCTAGCTGGTGATGATGAAGCCTTGGAGACCTCTTCCTCCTCCTCCCAATCCTGATGCTGCTCTTTGTCCATTAGCTTGCCAAAAAAGGAGAGTGCTCGTAGTAATGGGGAGTGTTTTTTTTTTTTTTTTTGTGAACTTACCATGAGTGCCAGTGAATAAATGTGGTGTGTTATTTGCCTCTAGTAATGTGAGTTATCTGAAGTGTTTGCGTGTTGATCAATGTGATAACTTGCTATGTTTTGCCTTGACTCTATGATAAATGCTAAGTTGTTGCTCTATGTGAAATATATGTGTTTTTTCTCTAAGTGCTTGTTTGCTTAAAATGTGTTTGAATTCTCTGGCACATTATTGGTTAAGTCTAAGAAGGGTATGTATCTAGCTACTCATGACTAGTGACTAATCCGCTTTGTCAAAGTTGTATCTTTTCTCTCATCTGGCGTTTGTTTTGTTTTTAATAAGCCGTTGAGATTCGTTTGGTAGTTTTGTCAACTAATAGCCAAAGGGGGAGATTGTAAGTGTAAAAATGTTGCACATTTAAACCTCTTAATAATGGCCTAGATTAGTTGTCAAAGTAGTTCTAGATTAGTTGTTGGATTAGTCACACTGTTTGGAGTAGTTGACTGGATCAGCGCAAGAAAGTAATCCAAGAGGTATGAAACTACTTCAAATCTTTTATTCAGTCAAGACCCTATCATGGTGGAGATCTACATCAATTGGAGCAGCCAAAATCAAGGATGGAAAGAGTGCTTGATTTGTGGATTGAAGGATTCTTTACTACCTATATAAAATGCTACTTTGTTTAGCATTTTTCACACACTCTTTCACATTATTTTATTCTGAAATTCCTTGGTTATTTATTCCAAATATATTCTGTATTTCTGAGTGTGAAGAAAGGTTCTTAACCAGTTCATGAAGCAATGAAGATCTCTTGCACATCGGATCCACTGGAGTAGGCTCTGGAGTAGTTATAGGTTATACTTTAGTGTGTAATTAACTCTCATCTTGTACTCCTTTTTATCATAGTGGATTTGGGTTCTTGTACTCCTTTTTATCAAAGTGGATTTGGGTTGATGTGAGTGGCCCCGCAGATGTAGGAGTGAGGCTCCGAACTGCGTGAACATTTATTGGTGCATGCTTTCTTTTATTGCTATCTATTTTATGTTCTTTATTATATCTGGAGTAGGATTGTATCTAGTCCAGCTTTATAATTGAAATAAAATTAAATTCTTAAGCTAAATCTTGCATTCAAGACTCACGTGCTTTTTCAAAACATTATGAACCTATTATAAAGTAATGAAAATACATATGAAATGTATTTAATTTAATATTTATGGATATTAAGGTTTAGATTTATGAATATATAGAATAAATATTATGAATACAGTGTATGATAATATTATTAAATATGAATAGACTAGGGCATCGAAAAAGAAAATTTTAAATTACAAATTTTGAAATAAATTCCAAGTTACTGACTACTACAAGCATACTGCATACATAGCAAACTGACAATTTACTAATTTAGTTTTAACTTACAACTACAATTACAAACATGCAAAATGGAATATACAAATTTACACTTCTATCTCTTTTTAATCTTTCACATTCAATTCATCTATATTCTTTTCAGTTGAGATTGGTTGATTGGCCAACCTCATCCAATCTTGTGCATACACAAGTCCCTCAGATTGCTGCAGTTTATGATTTGTCCAGTAGGAAATGTGGAAAGTAATTTTTTTAACCCAACAAACACGGTGCAAGAGAATTTGTAAGTCATTTGTTAGCCAAATCAACAATATAACACTTAATATGTTGTTTAATATTACGATTCAATTGTATTTTTTGGTCAATTTAGAAGGTCTCCATGTAGCCTTGAAAAAAAAAAAAGTTAAAGTCTCAATTGCACTATCCACTCCAAGGTTATTTCGAGAACTTTTCATTTGAATTATAAATAATATATTATGCTCCCAAAGCACAACTCAACTAATCAATTAACTATATCAAAAAAGTTCATAAGCTAGCTTTGCTTTATATCAAAACACCCCTCTCGAGTTCTAGTAGCATCTCGAGAGGGAAACCACTTCAAAATTCATTCCTTTATATCTGTTGGCGGGCTAGTTCACTTATTAAATCGCCTCTCAAATTCCATACAGATTTTCTTCAACAACAACTAGCCATTAGATCGAAGTAACCTATGAAAGCTTTTCGCTCCTTTAATTTAAATGGGGTAATTAAGGTTGAGGAGTAGTTTGTCCTATTATTTTCTTTCTTAGGGGATATTATTATTTATTAGATAATTGGGATTGAAGTAGCATTGTGATACCTGTTGTTGTTGTTATGTGACAAAATAAATTTGCAATCCTATCGATTGTGATTGTTTTATATTTTTAAACTTGACAAGTATATGTTACAAATGCTGGCAATAACATATTACAGGAGATTTTAAGAGCAACTAACATTTTCACAAAGAGTATTTGAGTTGTAGATCCACTAAACCAATTGTGTCTACTTCAACATTTTCACTCTTATGAGAAATATAATAGTAGCAATGGCCTAAGGTATGCAAGACACATAGAAATGGTGATAGGTTTCTCTTGTCAAAATATATATATATATATATATATATATATATATATATATATATATATATATATATATATATATATATATATATATCTTTTAGCATCACGTTCAAACCAAACATGCTCGAGAACTAATAAAGTGATGCTAGAAAATATACATTCAACATTTATTAAGAACCCAAAAAGAAAACTACCGAGCTTATGTGTCTTAAATATATTGTTGAGCACAAGATAATACAAACTAGCATTCAACTTACATGTATGATATAATAAAAAAGATGTTTTTTTAGCAGTATATCATTAATAGAAGAAAAAATCATTTATCTAAATCGGATTGTTAGGATCTAAATAACTATAAGAGCAAACATATGGTTCTTTGTCACTCGAGGTGAACCAAGAACACTGTGTATCATCTCTATGCATCAGCTCGAAAAAGGGAGAATCGTATCTTGAGATTGCAAGATGAATCATCACAGTGGGTTGAGGAGGATGGTCTGCTGGGGCTTGCAACGAAATATTTTCGATCTATCTTTACTACCAAAGGTGTTCACATCAATGGTTGTTTAGATGGCTTTGTACCCAGAATCTCGGAAGAGGATAATATTCGATTAAGGAAGCCATTCACAATTGAAGAAGTGAAGGAAGTTTTGTTCGCCATGGCACCTGATAAATCTCCCGGTCCAGATAGTTTTAGCCCTGCATTCTATCAACATTTTTGGGCTGGGATTGGCCAGGACGTAGCGGAATTTATTATTAATTGCGCTAATTCTGGCAGCTTTCCGGTTAATATGAATGATGCCATTATCACCCTTATTCCGAAGAAGACCATACAAGTCACTATGGGGGATCTCCGGCCAATCGCATTATGTAATGTGACATATAAGATCTTATCGAAAATGTTAGCGAACCAGCTGAAGGTGGTTCTTGATGGAATAATCTCATAGGTGCAGAGTGCTTTTATCCCCGGCCGTTTAATTACGGATAACGTACTAATTGCATCTGAGGTAGTACACTATTTGAACTGAAAACGTGAAGGAAGAGATGGCTGGTGCGCATTAAAATTGGACATGACGAAAGCCTAAGACAAGATGGAGTGGCCGTTTTTAAAGGAGATGTTGGTGCGAATGGGTTTTGCTGATCGTTTTATTAGTTTAATTATGAATTGTGTCACAATAGTCTGGTATAAAGTTGGAGTAAACGTCGATCTTTCTGATTATATTCATCCTTCATGTGGGTTGCGACAAGGCAATCCATTGTCCCCATATCTTTTCAATCTCTATGCTGAAGGATTGTCACACTTACTGTCTGGTTCGGTTCGTCAAGGATGGATTACGTCGTGTTCTGTTGCGAGGGGTGCTCCCGGGGTCTCGCACATGTTCTTCGCTGACGATAGCTTGTTATTTTTTAAAGCCACTGTCCCGGAAGCTGAAGCGGTAAAGGGTTGCCTGGTTAATTATGAACGTATGTCGGGTCAATGTGTTAACTTTGGGAAATCTTGTATTATGTTTAGTTGTAACACTGTGGAGACTCGAAGAACCGAAGTTGCTGCTGTTTTTAATGTTCAACGGGCAATGAATATTGGTCGATATCTTGGTCTGCCAATGGGTGTTGGTCGAAATAAACGTCAAGTGTTTTCGTTTATTGAAGCCAAACTTAAGCAACGGATAAGTGGTTGGAATAAGAAGGTGCTTTCAAGAGCAGGAAAGGAGGTGTTGCTCAAAAGTGTAGCCCAGGCATTACCTACGTACACTATGAGTATATGCTTTCTCCCCGTTACTTTTTGCCAGCGGCTGGAACACATTATGAATAAGTATTGGTGGCTTTCCAACAGTAATCGCTCGGGTGGTATAAGGTGGATGTCTTGGGAGAGAATGTGTGCTGCTAAGTTCATGGGTGGTTTGGGTTTCAAAAACCTTCATAAATTTAATGTTGCTTTTCTTGCTAAACAGGGCTGGAGATTGCTATCGAACTCTAACTCATTGGCTGCCCAGATTTATAAGATGCGTTACTTCCCGAAGAGTGAGTTTGTGGACGCAAATCTTGGTGCAAACCCCAGCTTTTGTTGGCGATCAATTGTCGCTGGCCAAGAGTTACTGCGAAAGGGTTGTTTTGTGCGGATAGAAAATGGTCGTATTACTTTGGTAAGAAAACAGCCATGGTTACCTGAAGAGGCTAACCCCTATATTCAAACACTGGTCTCAAATAATGATGAAGCTCTAAAAGTCAGTGCCTTGATTCATTCGCAAACTAATGATTGGGATATAGCGAAGCTAAATGAGCTTTTTGAGCCAAGAGATGTGGCGTTAATTTTGCAGGTCCCTCTCTCTCTGAACTACGATGATCGGTGGTCTTGGAGAGGAGATATTCGAGGCTGCTATTCCGTAAAACATGGTTATCGATTACTCTTCGATCAACTTGATCAACAGGCTGTCTCGACTGGGTTTTGGCGTAAATCATGGGTTTTAAAGGTTCCCTCTTCCATTCTTAATTTTATATGGCGGTGTATGCACTGTGCTATTCCTACCATGAATGTTCTTCATAACAGGGGTTAATGTTGATGATGTCTTTCCTTTGTGTCACCAGTATCCGGAGACGTTGGAGCACCTATTCTGGGAATGCCACCATATTTCTTAGGTATGGACTGATCATACGGGTGGTTCAATTTTGGTTGTTGGTAACTCAATAGCTACGTGGATAATGGATATTATAGCGGTTGGGAATGTGTCAAATATGCTATGTTGCTTTGCAAGATGTTGGTGCATCTGGCGTGGGAGGAATGATGTGGTCTGGAATAGCAAACCATGGCAGCTTATGTGTATTAAAATGGAGGTTGTGCATGTTGGGTTGGGGCTTCCCTCCTATGTGGTAAATAGCTCAATTTGGACCAAGCCTATTTTTATTCACTATATTATATTAATATTTGTTAAGCTTGGTGGAGAAGTTTTCTGACAAATATTAATTGTCATTGGAGAATGTGAATTGGGGTAGAAGTTGAAGGGGTGGAAGTTTTGGAGAAAAGGAGTTGGGTTGGGGCTTCCCTCCTATGTGGTAAATAGCTCAATTTGGACCAAGCCAATTTTATATTCACTATAATATTTGATAGCTTCTTGAGGAAGTGTTTCTGACAATTATTTAATTGTCATGGGGATGAGATATGGGTAGAAGTTGAAGGGGTGGAAGTTTTTGAGAAAAGGAGTTGAAGGGATGAAGTTGAAGGGTGAAGTTGATGGGATGAGGTTTGAAGATAATTTCCCTTCAAATTGCACTCTCCCCTTTTCTCCCTCTTATGTCGGCAGAGGCATCTATAAAAAGGGGATGCTTTGTTCTCATATATTCACCACAGAAATCACCAGAGAAATAGAGAGAGAGTATTCCACATCTTATTCCACAAGCTTCCCCATAATCCCTTGTTTGGCAGTAAGAAAGAAAGAAATAAAAATACCCTTTGTCTTTCTTCTTTCTTCAGTTCGGCGAGACATCAAGAAGAGAAAGAAAATCCCATTTTCTTTCTTTCTTTTTTCGCGGAAGTTCGGGAAGCAACAACAGAAGATTTGTCGATCTCTTGGGTATTATCTTCATCAAATATTTTGTAGAGGTCAGTTGTTTGTTCCAGGCATCATTTTGGGTAAGCTCGTATGATACGAGTACATCCACGGGTGAAAATCAAGAATTGGGAAAAAGAAAAGAAACAACCCAAGCTACTAGGCCAAGGAGAGAACGAAGGAAACCGGCATGGATGGCCGATTACATTTGTTAGACTAAGTTTATTCATAATAGGATACATTAGTTTAGTCCTAATACGTTATTATATCATATTAATTAAGAATCATAGTCCTAAGCATAATAGGAGTAACTTAGTATATAATCACCCTACATGCTAGGGGAAAGACATGCGAATTATTATTATCTTTTTCTTCTCTACTATCATCTTCCTTCTCTGAAATCTCTCTCCCTCTCTCTCCCTCTCTCTCTCTAACTTTCCCCTCCCCTAATTCCATCTTTGGAGTCTGCATCCACTCAAAGCGGTGCCGGCTTGATACGGGTTCGTATCAATTGAATTGGTGCTTTCATTGCATCGAACCCATCTTTCTTGTTCTTTTACACACTCAAAACTGTAATCTTACTCCATTATGTCAGACAACCAATCTACATCAACAACTCGTCCTTGGGAGCAGGCAATTGCTGAATTGCAAGAAAATTTTGATAGACAAACTGTTATAAATCACCAACTCATTCAACAACTCATTACCTCCGTGTCACGGTTGGAAACGATGGTAACAACAAATAAAAATGCAGCAGTGCAACCTCAAACACATGGAATTTTAGGACCTCCACCTGATACTCATCTACAACCATCTTTGCAACCGGAGAGTGGCCAAGGAACTCAACGATTTCATATGAAACTTGAGTTACCTCGCTTTGATGGCTCAGATCCTCATGGTTGGATATTTAGAATTCAAGAATATTTTGATTTTTATGATACACCCGACACACAGCGATTGCGAATAGCAGGATTCACAATGGAAGGGAATGCTTCTGGGTGGTATCAATGGATGAAAAGGAATGGAATGTTAACTACATGGAAGGAATTTCTACAGAATGTCACAAAGCGGTTCGGCGAGTCTCGTTTTGAGGATTCCCAAGGAAAATTGTCAAAATTGACACAGCAAACCACAGTCACTGCCTATCAAGCAGAATTTGAACAATTAATGAATAAAGTTACAGGGATTGCAGAACATATCCTTATTTCCATGTTCATCGCAGGGCTTAAACCACTTATTCGACGAGAAGTGCAGATGGCACGACCAACAACATTGATGGAAGCTTTTGATCTTGCTCGAGAATATGAAGCAAAATTGGAAGAAATTCAGGCTGAGCTCCAACATGCATGAGCACCCTTAAGGTGGCAACAACGTCAAACACCATCTGCAAACACTACACGGTCAGCCCCGATTATAACACAATCATCGAACCAAGACAAAAGGGAGACAACAGCCTTAGCTTTACCACCCTCAACTCAATCAACACAAAATCTCCCCATTAAACGATTAACACCTGCAGAAATGCGGGAAAAACGAGAGAAAGGTATCTGCTACAACTGTGACCAACGTTGGTCAACCAATCATAGGTGTCGAACCAGATTTCTAATGTTAATGGGGACAGAAGAGGATGATATAGAAGATCCAATCTTAGAAGAAGAAATCATAGTGCATGGACAAGATGACATAATCACAGGAGATATTTCCAGTCTAAACTCATTGGCAGGCCCGAGTAATCCCAGATCGCTTAAACTTTTGGGAGAAGTTAATGGCCGAAAGTTACAGATTTTAATAGATAGTGGCAGCACCCATAACTTTGTGCAACCCAAAATTGCTGAGCAATTACAATTACATACTTTGAAGGTCACACCATTTCGGGTATATGTTGGTAACGGAGATTCTCTAGCTTGTACCCACAGCTGCAAACAAGTATCATTGACACTACAAGGCACTGAATTCTTGGTAGACTTCTTTGTACTCCCAATTCAAGGCCCAGACATGGTATTGGGAATTCAATGGTTACGGGGACTTGGAAAAGTTGAGCATGACTATGCTAATGTGTCCATGGAGTTTGAATGGAAAGGCCACCAGATTAAATTGCAAGGAAATCATTCATTGACACCACAAGAAATAACTCTGAATCAGTTAGAAGCTCCAGTAGTAACAAGGGAAATACTGGAACTCTATGAGTTACTCTTAATACGTGGTCCTGAATCCCCGCCAGAAGAAAATAATACTGAAAAATCTATAGAAGCGGTAGAATTCCCTACAGATATACCACCAGAAATTATAACAGTACTTCAACAGCATGAGAAACTATTCCAAACACCTGCTACGCTACCCCCACATAGATTTTTCAATCACAGGATTCATTTAAATCCGGGAACCAAGCCAATCAATGTTCGCCCATATCGCTACCCACACTTCCAAAAAGAAGAAATTGAGAAGCTGGTTACAGAAATGCTAGATCAAGGAGTTATTCGACCTAGTCAAAGCCCTTTCTCATCACCAGTCCTACTCGTAAAAAAGAAAGATGGGACCTACAGGTTTTGTGTAGATTATAGAGCCTTGAACGCTGCAACAGTACGTGACCAATTTCCTATTCCTACTGCAGATGAGCTCTTTGATGAATTAGGCCAAGCAATGGTGTTTACAAAATTAGATCTTAGAGCGGGCTATCATCAAATAAGGATGCATGACCGGGACATATATAAAACCGCCTTTCGAACTCACGAAGGACATTACGAGTTTCTTGTCATGCCTTTCGGATTAATGAATGCCCCGTCTACCTTCCAAGCAACTATGAACCGCATGCTCCACCAATTCTTGAGAAAATTTGTAATCGTGTTCTTTGATGACATCTTGGTTTATAGCCAAACACTGGAGGATCATATTTACCACCTACAAGAAGTGCTTGGCACATTAAAACAATATGCATTCTACTTAAAGTTGAGCAAGTGCAGATTTTGTCAAACTTCTATCGAATATCTTGGTCACATAATAGATCATGAAGGTGTGCATGCAGATCCTAACAAAATTGACGTAATGATAAACTGGCCAACACCGAAAACCATCCGACAATTAAGGGGATTCCTGGGACTAACAGGATATTACCGTCGTTTCATAAAAGGTTATGCCAACGTTGCAGCCCCGCTAACTGACTTACTTAAAAAGGATGCATTCCAATGGGGACAGAAGGCAGAGGAAGCATTTACAGCCCTTAAAACGATAATGACAAAGACTCCGGTTTTAAGACTCCCTAACTTTAGTAAGCCTTTCATTGTAGAAACAGATGCATCTAATGAAGTCATCGGAGCAATTCTTGTGCAGGACGACAGACCAATTGCTTTTTTTAGCAAAAAGTTGGGATTACGCTTAAGAAACTCATCAACATATAACAGGGAGCTTTTTGCCATTGTAGAAGCGGTACAAAAATGGAGACAGTACCTACTTGGGAGATTTTTCACCATCCGCACAGACCATAAGAGCTTAAAGGAGTTGTTACAACAAGTAGTGCAAACCCCAACTCAACAGCACTACGTTAGAAAATTAATGGGGTATAATTTCAAAATAGAGTACAAACCTGGCAGTAATAATAAAGTAGCAGATGCTCTTTCAAGGAGAGAAGAAGAGACAACTCCGAACACATCGTATGGGGAAGTATTCCTCACAGTAAGTAAACCAATCCCAGAACTTCTAGAGACCATACGAAAGGAAAATAATTCAGAACCTGACATACTACAACTTCACCAAAAAAATACAGAAGGGAGACTACCTAATCATTATGAAATCAAAGAGGGCTTAGCTTTCTATAAAGGTCGATATTGCATCGGAGCAAACTCTAAGATGAAATCTCACATACTACAAGAGTTCCATTCAACCCCAATGGCAGGTCACACAGGGGTAACCCGCACACTGGTACGGCTTGCAGCTAATTTTCATTGGACAAACATGAGGGAAGATGTGAAAAAGTTCATTGCAGCCTGCCAAGTATGCCAACAAACCAAATATTCAACACAACCCCCTGCAGGACTACTCCAACCACTCCCAGTTCCTTCGAGAGTTTGGGAAGATGTAACCATGGACTTCATAACAGGATTACCGGCATCACGAGGACAAGGAACCATCATGGTAGTTGTGGATAGGCTTACTAAATATGTGCACTTTGGGACATTACCACACCAATTCAGTGCACAGAAAGCAGCTAATGTATTTATAGAAATAGTGGCAAAACATCACGGTTTCCCTGCAACAATCGTCTCAGATCGAGACCCAATTTTCCTAAGCAAATTTTGGGATGAATTATTCACACTAAGTGGCACAACACTGAAGAGAAGCACATCATACCATCCACAGACCGACGGGCAGACAGAAGTAATGAATCGAGGCTTAGAGCAATACTTAAGGGCTTTTACTCACATCAAACCAACCAATTGGACGTCATACTTGGGATGGGCAGAATTTTGCGCCAATACAAGTTACCACAGCAGCATTAAAATGACTTCATTTCAAGCACTATATGGAAGACCACCACCCACCTTAACACCGTATACAAAAGACACAATAACAGTGCAAGCACTAGATGAATTATTGTTGGATCGTGATAGATTGATAAGGCAACTGAAACACAATCTTCGGGAAGCTCAGCATCGCATGGCCCAAAAAGCCAATGCCAAAAGAAGCGAAGTGGAATTTTCAGTAGGAGATAAGGTCTGGCTTCGTCTACAACCATATAGACAGATATCAGTAGCACGTAGAAGCTCTAACAAACTAGCACGACGCTATTATGGTCCATTCAATATCTTGGAAAAAATAGGGAAAGTTGCATACCGCCTCGAGCTACCACCACAAGCAAGAATTCATTCAGTATTCCATGTCTCACAACTCAAGAAACACATAGGAACTGAAGAAAATATAGAGGTCCAACTACCGGAAGAAATTGTGGGCCAATCACCAGTTTCAACTCCACTAGCACTATGTGGGGAACGGAATGTTCTAAAAAATGGAAAAATACAACGCCAAGTCTTGGTGCAATGGTCAGATAGTAATCCAGAAAACGCCACTTGGGAAGTTGCTAATGAAATGGAACGATGGTACCCGAATCTCCACCTTGAGGACAAGGTGGTCGTCGAAGGGAAGGGGAGTGATACGAGTACATCCACGGGTGAAAATCAAGAATTGGGAAAAAGAAAAGAAACAACCCAAGCTACTAGGCCAAGGAGAGAACGAAGGAAACCGGCATGGATGGCTGATTACATTTGTTAGACTAAGTTTATTCATAATAGGATACATTAGTTTAGTCCTAATACGTTATTATATCATATTAATTAAGAATCATAGTCCTAAGCATAATAGGAGTAACTTAGTATATAATCACCCTACATGCTAGGGGAAAGACATGCGAATTATTATTATCTTTTTCTTCTCTACTATCATCTTCCTTCTCTGAAATCTCTCTCCCTCTCTCTCCCTCTCTCTCTCTCTAACTTTCCCCTCCCCTAATTCCATCTTTGGAGTCTGCATCCACTCAAAGCGGTGCCGGCTTGATACGGGTTCGTATCATCGTAATATTTGTATTCTTTTCACCTTGTTCGTGGTGGTTGAATATTTTGAGTACGAGTTGGTATCCCTTTTAGGCCTGTGAACGTGATAGATTGTATTTGGCCTAGAGTTGTTGTATTTGATGATTTTTAGGGTGTTTGGCTCGGGTGGTAGCCAGCAACTTTGTACCCAAGATTTGTTATAGTGGAATATTGTGTTGGTGGTGGTCCGTGGTTTTTCCCCGTGATTTTGGGGTTTTCCACGTAAATCTTGTGTCCCTTGTGTCTATTATTTATTTTGGCTATTCCGTACAATCTCGTATTTGCGCTCTTGTCGGTTCTGTGATTTTGATTTGTCACAGATAGTGGGATTTTTCCCAACAAAGTGGTATCAGAGCCCTGGTTGTTGATCGGGTACATTTGACATGGAGGCAAATACGATTAATATGGTGCGCTTGAATGGTAGAAATTTTCACATTTGGAAGGCCAAGATGAAGGATCTCCTGTTTGTGAAGAAATTGCATCTACCTGTGTTTGCAAGTGCAAAGCCAGACAATATGTCAGACGAGCAGTGGGACTTTGAGAACCAACAAGTGTGTGGTTATATTCGACAATGGGTTGAAGACAATGTTCTGAACCATGTTATTAATGAGACGAATGCCAAGAGCCTTTGGGATAAGCTTGAGACCCTGTATGCTTCCAAAACAGGCAATAACAAGCTGTTCTTGTTGAAGCAGTTGATGAATTTAAGATATAGGGAAGGTACGTTGATCAATGATCATGTTAATGATTTCCAGGGTGTTCTTGATCAGTTGTCAAGCATGAGCATCACATTTGAGGATGAGGTACTTGGTCTCTGGTTGCTTAACACTCTACCTGATTCTTGGGAAACATTTCGGGTTTCTTTGACCAATTCTGCTCCCAACGGCGTTGTGACCATGGAGTATGTCAAGAGTGGTATCTTGAATGAAGAAGCAAGAAGAAGATCTCAAGACACCTCCACTTCTCAGTCAGAGATTTTGGTTACAGAAGATAGGGGGAGAAACAAGCAAAAGGGTCAGAAGGGTAGAGATGTTGAATGTCATTATTGTGGCAAGAAAGGGCATATCAAGAAATATTGCTTCAAGTTGAAAAGGGACAAGAAGCAAGATGATGATGATGCCACCGGGAACCAAGTTGCAATAGTTGGAGGAGATTTACTTGTCGTCTGCGATGAGAATGCCAACAATGTTGCTTGCCATGAGACAACTTGGATTGTGGATTCAGGTGCAGTCTACCATGTTACACCAAGGAAGGAATTCTTTGCTTCATATACTCCAGGTGATTTTGGAGGGCTAAGAATGGGTGATGATGGTCAGGTGAAGGTGATTGGTACCAGTACAGTTTGTCTTGAGACCAGCAATGGCACAAAGCTGGTACTTAAAAATGTAAAGCATGCACCAGGTATCAGACTGAATCTTATTTCTACTGGAAATCTTGATGATGATGGTTTCAACTGTTTCTTTGGTGATGGACAGTGGAAAATTGCTAAAGGCTCACTGGTTGTTGCACGAGGTAACAAGTCTTCTAACTTGTACTCTTTGCAAAGCTCTGTTTCTGGTGGTTCAGTAAATGTGGCAACAAAGGAATGTGCATCAGAGTTGATACATTCTGATGTGTGTGGACCAATGGAAGTTAGGTCACTTGAGGTTTGTTGCTGTATCGCCGGGATGGCGATATCCTCCACATAGTCGGGAGAGGGAGATTTGTTGGGTTGGGGCTTCCCTCCTATGTGGTAAATAGCTCAATTTGGACCAAGCCAATTTTATATTCACTATAATATTTGATAGCTTCTTGAGGAAGTGTTTCTGACAATTATTTAATTGTCATGGGGATGAGATATGGGTAGAAGTTGAAGGGGTGGAAGTTTTGGAGAAAAGGAGTTGAAGGGATGAAGTTGAAGGGTGAAGTTGATGGGATGAGGTTTGAAGATAATTTCCCTTCAAATTGCACTCTCCCCTTTTCTCCCTCTTATGTCGGCAGAGGCATCTATAAAAAGGGGATGCTTTGTTCTCATATATTCACCACAGAAATCACCAGAGAAATAGAGAGAGAGTATTCCACATCTTATTCCACAAGCTTCCCCATAATCCCTTGTTTGGCAGTAAGAAAGAAAGAAAGAAAAATACCCTTTGTCTTTCTTCTTTCTTCAGTTCGGCGAGACATCAAGAAGAGAAAGAAAATCCCATTTTCTTTCTTTCTTTTTTCGCGGCAGTTCGGGAAGCAACAACGGAAGATTTGTCGATCTCTTGGGTATTATCTTCATCAAATATTTTGTAGAGGTCAGTTGTTTGTTCCAGGCATCATTTTGGGTAAGCTCGTAATATTTGTATTCTTTTCACCTTGTTCGTGGTGGTTGAATATTTTGAGTACGAGTTGGTATCCCTTTTAGGCCTGTGAACGTGATAGATTGTATTTGGCCTAGAGTTGTTGTATTTGATGATTTTTAGGGTGTTTGGCTCGGGTGGTAGCCAGCAACTTTGTACCCAAGATTTGTTATAGTGGAATATTGTGTTGGTGGTGGTCCGTGGTTTTTCCCCGTGATTTTGGGGTTTTCCACGTAAATCTTGTGTCCCTTGTGTCTATTATTTATTTTGGCTATTCCATACAATCTCGTATTTGCGCTCTTGTCGGTTCTGTGATTTTGATTTGTCACAGATAGTGGGATTTTTCCCAACAGTGCATTTAGCTACTGATTGGCAGGATTGCATGAATCAGGTAGCAAATGGTTTACAGCAGATGTCGAGGTCCATCTCAGTGGTAGATGAAGGCACTGTGCGTGTGTTTATGGATGCTGCCATATTCCCTAATCTTAATTATGGTTGCTTTGGTGTGCTTATTACAGGTGGTGATGGTAGGTTTTTGGGAGCTAAAAATGGCCATATCAGGAGCATGAATAATGCACATCTTGCTAAGGCTATGGTCGTCAAGGAGGCATTGTCTTGGGCTAAAGATAGAAGTTCTCATAAGCTTATGGTGATGTCCGATTGTCAGATGGTGTGCAATTTTATTACTGGTTCATCCGTGGACTTATCTTATGTTGGCTGCGTGATTGATGAAATTAAAATTATCAATGACACTTTGAAGTAGTGTCCTTTAGTTTTATTCCAAGATTAGAGAATAAGGTGGCTCATGCTTTAGCAAGGGCTGCTCGTTCGATAACTGGTCTGTCTATTTGGATTTCTTCTATTCCATCTTGTATTGAACATCTTATTTAATAGTATTCTGGTTTTTCCTTTTCAAAAAAAAAAAAAAAAAAACACTGTTTGTTTGTGTATTCAAATTTCAAAGCTTCTTCTGCTAGTGGTTCTTCCGATTTTGACGCAATCCTGTCAATATGACTTTCTACCATACCTTTCAGCTCTGCAATTGATAAGAGCTCGGTTTTGTGTGACTCTGTTATTGAAGCCACCACATGGTCATACTTCATCGGCATAGTTCGAAGAACTTTTTCAACCACTGCACCATCTTCAATCGTATCTCCATATAGCCTCATCTTATTCACCATATCTATAAGACGAGTGAAATACGCATCTACTGTTTCTGTAGAGGTCATCTCACAATTATCGTACAACCTTCTCAACGACTGCAACTTAGACTTCTGTGCCCAATCGACTCCTTTGTGTGACACCTTTAAGATGTCCCAAGCTTGTTTTGATGTTTGAGCACGAGCTAATTGCCCAAAAATGGAATAATGAACACCTTGGTGAATCTAACCCAAGGCCAATTTATCTCGCCGTATAGCGGCTGCATCAGCTCCTTCGGGTAGACCGAGATCAACAAAGCTCCAAAGATTTTGAGCTTGCAAATGTGTGGACATCATAATTTTCCAATAATTGTAATCGAGTTTACGGTCCAATTTGGGACCCGACCATACAATATTGAAATTTGTTACCATATTTCACTACGGGAAATATTTCGGGGTTGAAAGGTTGAATTGACTTGCTTTGATACCAAATGTAAGATATATTAAATATAATATATATATATATATATATATATATATATATATATATATATATATATATATATATATATATATATATATATATATATATAATATATCTATGTATTTATATATAATAATATATACTCGTAAATGGGAAGAGAGAGAGAGAGGAAGATTAGAATGAATAATGTTTATTCACTGGGATGATTTAACAAATGAAAATACACCACATATTTATACTAAGAGAAAGCTAATAAATAGGAAGCTAATGCTCCATGTACTACTCCTATAATCTAGGCATGTTCTACATTAACATACATGACTCACCCATGTTTGTTTTTATTAAATTCTTTGACTTGGTTTAATCTATATCTATCTATCTATCTATATATATATATAAAAGTAAAATCCTCCTAACAAATTTTCCCTCAAAAACTTTTGTAGTAAAACTTATTTGGTAAGTAAATGTCACATGGAAAATAAATAAATAAATAAATAAAAATAATAATGTTATTACCTTAAATAAATAAATTATTATATTTTCCCTTAAATAAATAAATTATTATTTTTTTTTTGAATGCAAATAAATAAATTATTATACTTTCCTTTTGAATTAGTATTTTCTACCTATAAATACAATGGCTTCTTCAATTAAAGAATCTCAGACTCATCTCTCTGCTTTCTTTTTGTATGAATTTTCTACATTTTTCTAACTATATTCTCACATACTTCAATATGTTTTGCAATTTATATCATCTGGTATGAGTTTGAAGATACTTAAGGAGGCTCTGCTTCAACAAAAGGAAATTGAGGAGGAAGAGCATTTGTAACAGAACCCTATTGGTTTAGTTTTTATGGAAGATTGTAGAGATGCGATCAAGGATGATAAAGACGGTAATTTTGATAATTTTGTAAGATTTTCTGAAACTTAGAGTTAGTATGTTGACTTCGAGATTTGTACATGCCATTCAAGTTTCTATGTTTTTTTTTACCAAGCAGAGTTCATTTTACAGCATTTCACAGCATTTTTATATATATCATTTGAGTAGAGTGTTTGTTTAACGTATTAAAAATCTCGCTATATTTGATTTTTTCTAAATTTTTGTAAAACACAAAAATAATGATTATTTAAAAAGAAGAAATAAATAACAAATACAATTTCAGATTTTGTGTTACTCCATTCACATATTAGTATAAATAAATAAAAAAGTAATAAAATAAAATACAAAGGAAATATAAATTTTTAACCAAAAATTTAATTAGAGAAACCTCCCAAAAAAATCCACGTTGTACTGAACCCAAATAAAAAAAATACTGGCAATGGCACAATCATAAGGATCAAAGGGAACAATGGAAGACCCAGAAATCTAGACATCATTGATGTACCGAACAGTGATGAGAGACTCAGAAATATGAATATCATTATGAATGAAAACGGAGATTTTCTTGACACCCGAATTTAGTTTAAGGAGAAGTTTACTCTTCAGTACAAATGTCTCCTCAGTGGATTTTGTATGGTCATATAGAGTGTATTTGTACACCATGGATGAGTTCAAAATCGCATAATATTGAAATTATAAAATGGTAAGAGATCTCAAAAAAGGTAAAACTTTCAAATTTTCAGTTAATACAAAAAATGTTATAATCGCCGAAAATATGTATCTTTAACTTTAGACAAAAATTAAAAATGAAATCATAAACAATTTTAATAATTGACTATTTCATTTCTATGTTTCTTGAAAAATGATGGGCATGAACAGGCTGACTCATCGTGAAATATAGTAATTAATGAATTACCATTAAAATTAGTATAGTAATGAAAGAATTATCATTTGTATGTTGACATTTTCCCCTGTTTATTACCATTCAAATGTTTGATACCAAAAATTATACTATATAGACACAAAATATGCATATATGGTAAATATGCATATATGGTAAATATGCAATTTATATATATATATATATATATATATATATATATATATATATATATATATATATATATATATATATATATATATATATATATATATATATACCCCTAAGTTTTGGGGATAAACTTGGTTAGGAGGATTTTACTTTTAATTATATATAGATATAGATTATTCTCATAATTTTTCTTTCCTTCTTTTGTGTTATTATTATGGTAATTTTATGGTAATGTATTTAAATATTGGAAGAAAACAAATGTTATAATTAATGAAATTATTGTGGTAATTG